>NC_056725.1:1568365773-1568455773 GCF_019279795.1 Protopterus annectens
TATTTATGAAGTGCCCCCACCTTTAAGTTGGTATCCCACTATTACATTTGCAAAAATAAATGCAAGGTATATGAATAGAATTATAATAGACTTTGAGTGTATCCTGCTTACATAAATTAATACATTGCTTACTGTAGCTATGCAAATAAGAAAGTAAAAACATTCAGAATAACTTCTTTGGGTGTAACCTGTACCAATATTTGAAGGATTTTTTTTTTTGATATCATTGACCCATGAGTACATAGTAATAAGTTTAAAATACTGTCCTAGTTACAAATAACCATTTAGAAAGATGTCTAGTTTATAACCACTGATCACTTTGCCAACACTTGTAAAAGATTATAATGGTTTGTTATCCTAATTGATGGTCTGGCTGAGGCTGTGAGATGTTTCCTATAACCAAAGAGTACATGGCTCGATTCTTTCCCCTTCTGTTTGCCTGCTGTGTGACTCTGAGCAAGTCACTTAAACCGGCACTGTTCTCAGGTCACCATTGAAAAAGGATACGTGCCCAGTGGGCTTACCTGTTTAACAAATGTACAAAATAAAAAATAAAGTTGAACTTGTCTTTATTTGCTGTTTGTTTCTCAGTACATGTTCACAGCTTGACATACTTGAGCTAGTATCTGTTTTGTTGCACAGCATATCTCAGTTTTAAATTTGGATGAGTGCTTTCATTAATGGAGTATTAACTTCTTCAAATCTGGAGAAGTTAATACTTCATTAATGAAAGCGCTCATCCAAATTTAAAACTGAGATGCGCTGTACTTCCTGGCTTGCATGATTTTCTTATTTTCAGTTTGTTTTCTTAAGTGAGTTTAGCTGTTTTGTTGTCATGTGTTAGTTCATAAGAAGTAACAAGAGACAATGGCTAAATGATTGTACAGAGATGTTAGTAAATGTATGCCTGAAATACAAGTTTTTGATCTTGGTAAAGCACAGCAATACAGTTCAGCTAGTAAGAAGCAGTAGCATATGATTTACTGGTAATAGCACTTGACCTTTGCATACTTTCCAGAATGTTAAGCATGGAAAGTGGTAACCAAAACATTGCCAGATGAGAAGAACTGAAGAATTCTTTGCTAAAGTGGGTGTACAATACAAGGATGTTCAGTCATACACATTCATACATCTGACAATGGGGGAGCAAAAACTTCTTACCTTCTTGCTTTTAGATTATAAAGGTTTTTGATCTAAATATTCACATATTGAGCTCAGGTGAACATATGAGTCACCGGAGGCCAATCAGCATGGTCCATTTCCTATAGTAAACTTGGGAACAAAATGAAGGAGAAACAGAATCTGGCCAGCAACCTATATAGCATGGGGTGTCATGTAGTCCCGAGCTACCACAATACCATCTCAAGCATTTTTCTAGGTATATTTCTTAAAAAAACTAACACAATATCTATAGTTACAATATGTGATTAACCTGTGTTTTGGAGTACATAAAAATCAAACAATGGTTGAAGACGGGAGGGGGGGGGTAACAAGTTAAAAATGACTACTTCAGCAAGTGCCAACCATGCTACAGTGTTATTTAGCTGAACCACTTTTGGCTCTGATGGACTTTGTGCTTTTCATCACTGTTGTATGACTGTAGAGTTGGCATGTATATATCCTACATGGGAGGAGTGGAAAGGTCTTGCCCCCCCCTCCCCCACAAATATGAAAAATATAATTAAAATGAATTTGATGTTTAAGGAATGTGGTTTTCAGAGATTTAGTTTTGCAGTTTTACTTCTTGAAGTTTCCTTCACTGAATTGACATGAAACATGGCATGAGAATCTTGATAGTTGTACAAAAACTATTTCAGTCAGTGCTTACCATGTAATGTTCTTTATTAAGATTATGTGTGAGGGAAGTTGTGAAATCCCATTGTCACAGAATGACTTGCCTTTCTTGTGAAAAATACTGCATGCAGTGACAAGATACTTCAAATTGATGCCATTTAATTGTTGTATTGGTTGATATCAAGTTTCACCTTAAACTGTCTTTGTATGGTAGCTCAGATGACAACATGAATGCTAGTGGAAACTATTGAAAACAAGAGTACTATATTTTTTAGACTGAACTGTATATTAATTTCATAAGGAAAATATATTTTATTTATATCTAACATCTAAACTATAAAGGCTTGATTTAGAGCTATGCTTAGTTGTAATATTATTTCAGAAGGCAAATGTTGCAAATCAGCATTGCATAACATTTATGTACATGGGAGATATGTGGTGATCAGACTCTTTTTAGAGTACTTTTAAAATCGCATGCATAAATGTAGATTCAGTACACCGCAAAGTAAAAAAAATGAGAAAATGCTGGAAATATAGCTGATGCCAATTTTCTGCATGCTATTTTTCAAAAAGAGTGGAGTAGCTGTAGAGAAATTAAATTTATTTTTTTAACTGGGAAAGTCCAACTTGGAACAAAGCCAATTTTCAGAGGAGGCCTGGGGAGAAATGCTCCAGATGCATGTCTTTGTAATGTGGGAGGGAAATGGAGTACCCAGAAGAAACCCACATGAATGCAGGGAGGACATGCAGACTCCACACAGAAGGCACCCAGCTGAGAATCTAACCAGAGAACCTCTTGCTGTGAGGCGACAACGCTGCACCACTGCGCCGTCCCTGTTGCAGTCCTGGTTACCCTCCCTCCAGCCCCTGTTTTTCTCTTACTATGCCTCTACTTTCCTTTACTATGCTTAAAAGCCTTTTTGGTGTATTTGCTTTTGGTTGGAGGTATATTTTTGTGTTTTTAATTTTATTTGCTCCCCATTTGCGGGGCACCTGACATCTGGGGCAAGAAAAACTGATGTAATTGCGTCGGCTGCATGTTTTATACCCTTGATGGCCTGACGTCATGGAAGAAAGGACAGCAACTGATGCAGGACCCAAGTCTTTGTTAATCAGGCCGACTGAGAGCAACCTGCCAGCAGATCAGACTGCAGATAAAATAACAACACATATGCAGTGCCTACAGTACATAGCAGGAAAAAGCAAATTTCCAATTTTCAGACTCCTGACATTAGTCTTCTAAAAGTAGTAACATATGTTTTCCATCATACTGACAGCTATAGTCAAATAAATGAGGTTTTTTTGTCAGTTTTTTACACTTTCAAATTATTGATAGACATCAAGTTGTTTATCCGGAAAAAGAATTTAGAACTTTTCTTCAAGGACAACAAGTCTGATTTTCAAGAACAGGGGTTGAAGCGGAAAAGTACATTCAACCCTCCAACTCACCCTCAACTTAGGAACTTTGAATTAAAAGTTGAACATGAAATAAGAAATCATTTGACAACAAGAACTTTTCATTCAAATTTAACCCAGGAAGAAAAAAACACCTTGAGAGTCATTAGTGAAAATCACAATCTGAGGGTAATGAAACCTGACAAAGGAGGAGGGGTTGTGGTCATGGAAACAATACAATATGAAGGAAAATGTTGGACTTACTAAATGATTCAGACAAATACACTAGGGTATCCATCAGCAGTGAATTTAGCATACAGAAGGATTCACTGTTTACTATATGACATGTTAATGCAAGGTTCCATAGATCAAAACACTTACAAATTTTTGGTTGTGGACAAACCAAAATTCCCTGCATTCGGGATACCCAAAGTCCACAAAATGCCTGTGACCCGCCCTAAGACCAATTGTGTCAGCGGAAGGATCAATTACAGCTCCCTAGCCAAGTTTGTTGATCACAAGATCAAACATGTACTCGAGGATGTGAAAATGTTCTAAAAGACTCTTGGGATTTACTGAGAAGAATTAAACCCTCAATATACAGTGAAAACACCTGCTTTGGAACCATGGACGTGATTGATTTGTTTGGTTGTATCCCCATGATTTAGGCCTTTCTTGGTTTGAAGAAAAATTAATTGAAAGTAAAAACTGACACAGACTGATTTCGTTAACACTTTAACATTCATGGAAATTGTATTAAAAACAATTTCATCTACTTCAAGGAGTACTTCAAACAAGAAAGGGTTGCGATGGGTGCACACTGTGCACCCACATATGCCAATATTATAATGGCCTTTTGGGAAGAAACTTTTCTTCTCAATTCTCCTTTGATGAGCGAATGC
Organism: Protopterus annectens; assembly: GCF_019279795.1. Taxonomy (NCBI): domain Eukaryota; kingdom Metazoa; phylum Chordata; order Ceratodontiformes; family Protopteridae; genus Protopterus; species Protopterus annectens. The sequence continues at coordinate 1,568,369,865 of NC_056725.1, forward strand.
TCCCTTTATACTAGGTATCTAGATGATTTGTGTTTTTTGGAGTGGCAGTGAAGAAAATTTCAACAACCTTTGACCTTCGTCAACAACACCTCCACATTTTTGAAATTTACTAGTAACTTTGACAAACAGACATTAAAATATCTTGATGTTCACATAGAGAAAAAGAGGGAACCTGTCATCAAGAATTTTCAGGAAAGAAACCTTCTCCAACTCTTATTTGCACTACACCAGTTGCCATCCCCCACCAGAAAAGGGGTGTTGAAAGGGCAATTGGTTAGGTGTAGCAGAATGACCTCTGATAACAAAGTTTTCTCAAGAAACTGAACTGTTAAAGAATCTTTTACCCAGAGGGTACCCTCTAGAGATGTTCAACAAGGTGTTGGAGGAAGTCAATACAAAAGAGCAGACACTTTTGCCCCTATTTTAGGGAAGGAAGAAATACTGACCCACAATTTAGGTTCAGCGGGCAATTTAAGCTGAAAAGGGGACAGGATTAATAACTACCTTTAGCGAACAATCAGCTTTTGTCAGGAACATATTTTCTAGAGAATGGGATAGCTTTTCAAAATTTTCAGATCTTGAATCTATCTTTGATAAAGAACTAACCCATGTATATCGTAGAGGAAAAGTATCAAGAATTACCTTGAAGCAGGGATGAAAAACAACAAGTGTAATAACCAAGAAAAATCCAAGAAAGGATTACAAAAGTGTGGGAGATGTAATTATTGTACCTACCTGATCTGTGGGGAAAGTATGGTTTTAGAAGCAAGGAAAATGACCATACATTTAAATTCATTTGCTAACTGTGACACCAAAGGCATCATATATTTAGCTGTTTGCAAAAATGTCCCTCTTTCTACGTTGGAAAGAGCGAGAAAGCTCAGACAGAGAATATCGAGCACTTATATGATGTCAGGGTGAAGAAAGAAAAAGTGCATTGAGTAAACATTCAATAAAATGCAACACCACAGGTTACTCATTTTTGTATTGGAAGTGGTTCCCACTAATCCAAGAGGTGGAATGTGGGAGACACTCATTGAGTATAAAGAATTGTATTGGCAGCTCTTTTTGGATGCAAACCGTAATTTTGGGCTCAATGATATGGTATCATTGCGCCAGTTTTGAAGATGAGAGCTGCCAAGCTTTAACTCAAAGAAGTTTTTTCAGTTTTGGTTTTATTGTTATGATATTTTATACAGATTGCAAAAAAACAAGTGTTTCTTTGGATTCTCAAGGTCTCAGTGTATGGCCATGAATTCATTCAATGGCCACAAGATGGTGCTTTGTTGTTATTTCAGATCCAAAAGCCCAAATCAAGCACAACACAGAAACATTTTAAAAGTTTTATTTAAATGTATTTAAATGTATTAAAGGTTTTAAATTCTTAGACAAATTATAATAAAAAGGGTATAAGTTGAGATTATATGTTTTTAGAGAATTGGACTTATTTATTTAGTTTTTTACATAGTTTTTATGAATTAATCATTCAATTAAATGAACCTTAATTGAATGTGTTAAAGGATTGGACAACAGACCTATGACTAAATTCAAACAGCATATAAAAGCATTTCAGTTTTAAAATGGATGTATAACTGATGAAGTTGGCGACGAAAACGTGTATGTGGATACGTTATTTTATTTTGCTTGTCTTTATTTGATCCAGTCTTGTTGTGGAGTGGTTCAAAGTGCTTATTAAAAGCAATTTTACCTTGGAGCTTCGATTTATTTGTGCCTGGTGGAGTTCTCATCACACTTGTCATGGAAGAAAGGACAGCAACTGATGCAGGACCCAAGTCTTTGTTAATCAGGCCGACTGAGAGCAACCTGCCAGCAGATCAGACTGCAGATAAAATAACAACACATATGCAGTGCCTACAGTACATAGCAGGAAAAAGCAAATTTCCAATTTTCAGACTCCTGACATTAGTCTTCTAAAAGTAGTAACATATGTTTTCCATCATACTGACAGCTATAGTCAAATAAATGAGGTTTTTTTGTCAGTTTTTCAGACTTGTATGAAAACAATGAGAAATTTCAGTTAAGTGAGGTTAAGGAGCAGGAAGAGAGTTTATGTTTAGGGACTTAGCTGCATATATGATGTGCTGAGAATTAATTTCTCCCACATTCTTTACTCTACCTGTTGGTGATGGTATCTCTTTACCTCTATACATAATTAATGTCCCAGTGACAATTTATGGTCTCCTTCCCTATGTTTATTGTTTCACACTAAATTTATATTATGTCTTCTGATGCCCTGTTGCTTTCTTGTCACACTGTATGGTGTAATATCAGTTTTGTATGGAGTACTTTATTGTATTTTCTGGCTTAAGCTCCTAAGACAGACATTTAAACAGTCCAAAAAGATCAGTACTCGAACCCATTTAACAAATTTCAAAATAATACATATGTACATGTATAAATGAATGAATGACTCCTGGATGATTGATTAGGTAACTGTTACTCTAATATACTTCAAAATGGTGCCCTACACTGTGCAATATCCTATTTACAGTTTCCCTTGTGCACTCATTTCATGCCTAACTAGATACCTTGATTTGTCACTTAATGTTCCAGCTTAATTTTCTATAAACTTTCAGAAACAAATAATCTTTTCCACCCCTCACCCCCCAGGATTACCACTGCATCACCCTCTCCAAGGCCAAATGGCTACTAGTCTCCTACAGAGATGAGCTACTCCAAGAGTGTCTTCTTTTCAAACTACATCAACCAGGTGCCATCCAACCTCTTGCAGCCAAACTCCATAATAAAAGCATCCCCTACAACATCCATAACCAGTCACAATTAACTCTTTCACTTCAGGTATCAAAAATCAAACAGTACCGTGCTGACCATTTCTTCTCCTTTCTTTCACCTAGACCCTGGAAATTCTCCTCACCTATAAGACATCTCCACTTTCCCCATATTTAGAGCACAACTCAAAAGACATCTCCATCAAAAATTTGCCTGCAAGTGCTTTTCCACTGGACACATAACCTAACTCCCTTCTAACCTGCATCTCTTTTACTTTGTCCTTCTGTTCTCAGCTGCACCCCTCTCATATTAAAATAAATTCATTAAAATTAATTCACATTTGTATTTTGTACTCTGTTAATAATATTTACATATTGTATGAATTATCTGTGGGAGTATATTCCTTAAACAAAAAACAATGAAAACCAGCTCAAAATCAATAATTCAAACAGCTAAAGAAGGAAATGTAATTGTATACATTTTATTAAACTGAAAAACAGCTTGTTGCTCAAATATTTGTATATTGAAGTATATTCATCGTATTAAGTGGTGGTCAGGGCACCTTTTTATCTTTGGATTATTTACCTTCTGTGATTACTTTATGAAATTCTTCTGTTTTATTGATTTAGTTTTCAGTGAATTTATTCACCCGGGCTGTGCCTGCAAATGGTCTGTTGTGGTCAGTATACTATCCTAGTAAACAAACTAAATAAATAAATATTGTATAAGCTAACATCATTTTTTGTGAAAAAAGATGCCCAGTAATTGTTCTAGACATTATTATAAATTCATAGCTTTTCTGCTTGATTTCACACATAATTTTCTTAAAATCACAACCCAATTTTTTTTTACTTTCGTAAGACCTCAATTTTGCTATATTTTGTTACTAGACTTAATTCTAAATTTCTTTACTGACAAATGTCACTTGACAGCTAAGATTTCAAGAAGTGATTCCACTTCCAAATAATCATTACCTTACCCTAATAAAATGATTTTTTTTATAAATTCTAGAGGGTTGTTTTATTACTTTAAATCCTCAAAAATTAGCTTATGTTTTCCTTGTGGACTGAACCAAATAACTTTGTCCAGGAAGAAACAGAAGGAAATTTGTCTCATTATTATTTTTGGAAGTTTATACACTCCTGTGAATTAATTAGCTCTACTATTTTGATTGAGTACAGTTTTCTAAGTCTCCAAGCAAGTAGAATCAGCTTTAACCAGTTTAGTGAAAAAACATGCAGAAAAGAGCATCAGACTGAAAGTAATATTTGTTGTTGCTATGTCCGGCCTATACAGATGATATCTAGACATGTGTAGTAAGCATTTATTAAACTAGTCATTTATCAGTGGTCAGCATCATGATCAATTCAATGTCACACACTTAGTATTTTGCATGTTGGGGCTTCCAGTAAGACCTACTGAATTACGATGGTAAATGCAAAACTGGTTATGTCCATTGTTAAAGGTTGAATGAAACATAAACACACACACACACACACACACACACACACACACACACACATATATATATATATATATATATATATATATATATATATATATATATATAAAATATTTGACACTTTTTGTTTCCAATATTGTCTCATTCTTAGTGCTGGATCTAAAAGGAGAGCTGTGTGCAGTAGTTACAATCAGTAACCATGCAAAGGGGATAGCAGACTATTTTACAGGAAAAGTGAGAACTTCAAGAATATTTACTAATAAAAGAGTTAAAGTTCTCCAGTGACTATTTTTATTTACTTATGATTTCATGATGAGGGTTAATCCCACTAGGCCTGTGGCATATTTTCAGGGAAGACCTAATGTAGTATTCATACTGAAAGGGAAATGTGGTTAAGGTATCAGAAAAAATTCCTCGAGTCTTTCACTAGAGGGCACCTGAGAGTTACTGCTTGTGAGAGACGTACAGCAATGCATTGCTACAAAGTGAGTAAAGTCATGGCTCACCCTCTAGTGTACAGTGCAAAAACAGATATGGAAAGTGCTGGCAATGATAGCGTTGCACCAACTGTACTGAGTGAAGGTAGTTTGGAGTAGTTCATGCTGATTGGTTAAGTTAATGAAAAGACTCCGAGTGGTGACAGCACAACGTTTAGGGTTATATTGTGGTGAGATGAATGGAACTGTACAGGAGGAGGTTGTTTCTATCAAGAGATTCAAGATGACCTTTATTGAGAAGAATTGCAATAGGAAGAAAGGAGGAGCAGCAGATGGCAGGACATTTAGTATAACTGAACATTTATCTGTATCTGTTGCTGCTGAAAGGGAGGAGTAAGTCAAGCAGGGGTTATAGCCATAGTAACATCCAAAGACAAGAATGGTAAGAAAAAGAATTAAAAAAAGGCAATCAACTGAAGTGACAGAGAAACAGTACAATAGTTTTTCAGTGTATACTGTGCAAAAGTTCAGACTTTTAAAAAGAAAATGGATAAAAAAGCCCATTTGGAATTGAGCTTGGTAACGGGGTCAAAGCTGAAATAATCAAACGCATCATGTTTGTATGTGTTGTAATAATGATCAGAAAATAATATTAGTGCACAATAATGCTGAAAATAGCATTGTGTGTACCTGGACTTCTTCATTGTTATACAAAGGTATATTATATTATTTTAATGTTTTTGCATGCTGACTATTGTATTAAATAGACTCTCACTAGAGTAGATACACATCTGTGATTTTGTTATAATATTTTTGAATTCTTAATATTGCATTTCTACTCTTCATCTATACTGTAAAGTAGTGCTTTATCTACTATTAATTTTTACTCACTTTTCCCAGGATGAGCCTGAAAACAATCTGCCCACTTCAGTGCTCTACCCTGGTCAATAAATGGTAAATGAGTACATAAGTAAATAAAATATACATCAAAAGGGGGACTGTTAACTATGATGGCCAACTGAAAATGTGTTTTCTTTAGGAAAGTGCTAAATATTTAATAGCTGGATTTGAGAAAACATGCATTCATTGTGAGGAAAGTGGGCACAGTGCTTAAAACAGTAAAATAATTTGTATAAAATGTTTGAAGGAGAGAAATTTGTATTTATTTGGGGAAGCTGAAGAGAAGGAACAACAAAGTGATAAGGTAAACAAGAAGAATGTGAGTTATAGAATGATTCTGAAAATGGCAGTACGTAAATCGAAGGGGAAAAATGTGCTATATAATGATGAAGGGGAAGAAAAGTGTGAATGATACGAAGTACATAAATTATCATAAACATTTTCTCAATAATTTAATGAAAATGCTGTTACAGATAATAGGCAAAATGTATTAATGGATGAAAATGAAGGGGAGAGATGACAGGTGAAGAAAAGGAATGGCATAACAGGAAAAAATTCAGTACTGGATATGGTAAGGTAGAAAAAAAGAAAACTGGAGGAAGAAACAATTTCAAATAAAGAATAAAGGTAACTTTTCTTTCTGTCCATTAATGTAAATAGTATAAAGGGTGAAGCTGAGCATTTTGTATTGCTTGAATTGTGTAGACACATTAAGCAAAGCATCATTTGCTAGATGTGAGGTTTATAAACAAACGGGAATATAGTTTTCACAGTCATGGAGTAGTGAGTGATGTGGAGCACAGGAAAAGAGAAATGGACTTCAACTGATGTTGTGATGAAGATTTGTGAAGTCAAAGTACTGGAGGATACAGTAGCTATCATTTTTTCTACCATTTAATAGTACAACGTACAAGAGATGTAAGAAACAGGTATGAAACATGGAGGCAAACCTCATGCATCAACCATCAAAAAGTATCCTACCTCCTCAATACCACATCAATCACAATGCACCACTATTCCCATAACTTATGCAGAGATTGTATCAAAAATTGTCCATAGCCTCCTGGAAAACATTTTAGGAGATGCCAGCCCCCAGCACTCAAGACATCTACTACTTTTTCACTCACACACTTTGCAAATCCAGACTGCACACAGAATAGTGCCAGTAAAGCAGTTGTAATGCCATAAGGCTTCCATAGTCTGATTCCATACAGGGAAAATGTGTAGTCATAGATGACTCTGTTGTTAGGCATACAGACTCCACATCTAACATACTGACAAGAACGGGGGGAGGGGGGGTATGCAAGCTACATATTGCATATCTCATACCAAGAGCCATTATGTCACAAAGGCACTAAGATCCCTTAAACTAGAAAATATGATTATGATCCAGTGGTGGCCCCTGTGTGAATGAATGACCTGAGGTGCTCTACCCAGTGGGACATACAGAGAGGCATGATGGACCTTGCTATGCATGTATTAGAGGCAGGAAATACACTGGTATTGAGTAATATCTTGTCTTCATCAGGAAAGATGGTAAATACTAAGACTAGATTATTGGCTGTAATAACTGATTAGATCATTGGTTTCTCTCAATAGGGCTCAAATATGTATCACACTTGAATGAGCTTTTGACATGAATGGCTTACATCTCTAATACTATGGATTCCACATACTAGCTAAAGTCTTTGTTATCCCTGCAGTGCCTTTTTAGTCAGAATACTGTTACCTGGACATTCCTACATACCAAAAACAAACTCAAGTTCAGACATCTTCATAGTAGCTCTACACAGTGCTAGTAGTATAAATAGAAAGATGCCTGAACCTAATATCCTCCTGCAACTCAAACCTATTGATACTCATGTAGTTACTCAAACATGGTTTCAGTGAAATGACAATGCTCATTCTGTATCAGGGTTAGGCACTCATCAAGCATCAGACCAGTGGGTAACTGCAAGGCATATCTGTTTTTGTTAGAAATACCATCACCTCACATAAAATTGCCCAAGACACTAATTTGATCTCTTGGAGATCTGAGTCATCCTTAACAAATACAACTATTATTTCATTGTTAAATACAAATTCCCACCAGTATCCCATGGGATCATGGAAATTACCTTAACACCAATGAGTGGTTCCATAGCAACATTCTTGCTAGGGAACCTCAATTATCTAAGCATTAATTGGCACACATATCCATAAGAATAAATATTATAAGCACATTTCCAATCTTTTTAATGCCAATGAGCTGTATCAAATTGTAAAAATATCGATTAGATGTGCAAATATCCTCAGTCTGGTTCATGCCAGCCAAGCTCCCTGCCTGTACCTCACCTTGTATTCCCCTGTCCCTTCTAAATCTGATCACAACTTAGTTATCTTCTATGGCAGACCTAGTGGTACTACCCCACCACCAAATGGGACTGTCTTTAGGGACTTCACCATGGCAAACCTACATTAGCGTGTAGAAGATCTATTCAAAATTCATCAGACTCCCATAAATTGACCAGCAGAGAGAGAATTGCTACATTTACCTCCAACTTTTATCAACACCAAAATAACTACATAGAAAAGTCAGTACCTCTCCGCTCCACATATAATGGTAAATGCACGAATAAACATTTTTGGTAGAGCTCCCATATTAATAAACTGTGTAACAAAATCAGGAAAATAATGAAAAGTTGTAAGAAATCCATATCACTTTAACTCAGGACCTCACTTAAACATGCTGTGGTATCAAGGCACATCAGAGCACTATTAGAAAATGTAAAGTGGAGTAAAACTTTAAAGTTGTTATAGATACCATAGAAAACTAAAAATCTGTCTTTGGTTATATCAGGAAATTAACTAGTAATATCCAGAAATGCACTAAACTCATCTCAAATAATATCATGTATTCTGATCACAGGAATACAGCTAATATATTAGCAGACACATTAAGCACTAACGATGTTCATCGTGTTACCCTGCTGCAGTCATCACACTTGGGTTATCCTGTCGTCAGGCGGTCCCACAGTCAGCCGGATTTCCAAAGTCTTGGTCCGGCATCAGTTGCTGTCACCTCATCCCTTACGTCAGTACACCAGGGGTATATATATTGCAACTGATGCCATTTTCTTCAGTCTTTCTTGCCGCACAGTGCCCGAAGCAGAAGCAGTTTGCAAGTGCCGGTCGGCTGACTCCTGAGATTGTCGAATTCGAATTTCAGACCGAAATCTTCAAAAAGCTAAGCACCCTGTTGAGGAAACTTTTCTTGTCTCAGACCGATGTCAGAAAAAGTTAACAATTGCATTTCTTGTGGGAAGCAAATACCTCATAAGGATTTTCATTCTTACTGCATACCTTGCCTAGGCCTTGATCACGACGTCACTTCTTGTCGGTTTTGTGCTAGGTTTAATAAGCGTACTATTAAAAGGTGATTTGATTTCACACAACACTATTTTGGCAGAAAATTTAACTACAACATGCCGTCGGAGCTATCGACTACCGGTGTGCACAAAAAACGCAGGGATAAGGACCGACAGCCCAGGCCTAAGCCAGATTCTGAGGCCTCTGTTGATCCGGTCTCTGGTACTCCGGTTCTCAGTGAGGCTCTGACGCAGCCCCTGACTACCGCAGATCTGGAACCTGAAACCGCCACAGATATTTTGACGGAATGTACTAGGCTGACGCAGCCTTTTACTTCAGGCCCTTCTGACGACTTAGCTTCTAAAGATGTCGGTGCTAAAGAAACGCCATTGGTTTCTGAAGGCGTTTTCAAACTGACGACTCTCACCCATTAAAGTGTTTTCTAAGTCTAAAGACTACTTCTAAATCTAAAAAGACTGCACTTCAGTCTCCTGTTCAAGGCCCTATGCCTAAGAAACAGATGCTCAAAATGGCTGTAGATTTGATTTATCTTATCAGGGGTTCACAGCCCCCTGCTGACAAAAGGCCTAGACAAGAGGGGCACTCTGCTTCCTCTGAGCAACTATCCATTTCCTCGGATTCCTCTGAGGACCAAGATTACTCCTACTCTCCTTATGAAGACTCTGATGCTGAGGACTCTATTCCCTCAGCTTCTCCTCCTGAGGACTACTCCTTTGGGGAAACCTTACACACTATGAGGGAACATTTTCACTGGGAAGGTCAGGACTACTCTGATTCCAAGAAAAGGCTCAGAGAGTTTTTCTTACTCCCCCAACACAGACCTCTAGTCATCCCTCCTGTGTTGGACATTGTGGATGATGTTTATTTAGAATCCAGTTTCAACCCAGACTCTCTTCCTCCTGCTCCGGCTAAGCCTGACAGATCCTACAAAGTACCTGATTCCCACAAATTTCTTTACAAAAGCACAGTAGCTGACCCAGAGACTATCTCCCAGGGTCCCAAGGGGGCTAAGGCTTCTATGGCTAAAAACCCAGTACCTTCTGAGAGGGATTCCAGAGCACTAGACAGGTGGGGGAAAAAGGTTTACACCTCAGCTACATTAGCTATGAAAGGGCTAAATTGTCAATTTCATATGCTTAAGTATCAGCAATTTCTAATCTCTCAGTTAAAGCAAAGGATAACCTTCCTACCCCTACAATCTGAATTGAAAGAAGTACAGGATTTGTTGCATGCCACTGAGCAGGTGGGCAAACATACCTTACAATGTGGGTTTGATTCTTTGGAGGCCTCCTGCAGAGCAGCTGTCACTGGGTCCGTTATACATAGGCATGCTTGGTTAAAGGAACAAACTCTGCCTGATCATGTTAAAGCAAAAATACTAGATGCTCCCTTACAACAGGATGTTCTTTTTGGAGTTAGAGCAGAAGAAGTTTTAAAGAAAATGGAAGATAAGGCAAAATCAATGCAGACAGTCAAAGATTTCCTACAAGTACAACCCCCTCGCTTCAGCAGAAACTGGCCAACAAAAAATTGGTCCTTTCCAGCTACTGACAGACCACAGAAGGATAAATACAGGCGCCCAAGGGGCAGAGGACAACCACAAGCTCAATATAAACCTCGCCAATGGGGCACTACAACACAGAGGGGAGGAGAAGACAGATCTCAACCCACCGGAAGGCAAACTCAATGACTTGCACCACATCTGTCCAAGCAGTACTTTCTTGACAGCCCCCTTGGGGGGAAAACTCGCACTTTTTGCAGACAACTGGCACATGGTCACAAAGGGCAAATGGGTCCTAGACATAATTCTACGAGGATACAGATTCCACTTTCACATCTTGCCAATGAAAAGAGGAATGCCAAACCTGCCACAAAATCAATGGGCAGAGGCACAAAAGCAAATTACAGCTCTCATAGACATGACAGCCATTCAACTGGTGCCTACTCGAGAGCAAGGCCAAGGATTTTACTCAAGGCTCTTTCTAGTACCCAGAAAGGACAATACTTGGAGACCAATTCTGGACCTTTCAATTCTAAACACTTACTTACAAGTTCCCAAATTCAAGATGCTAACACTACAGCAGCTACTTCCCATGTTGGGCAAGGAAGCATGGCTAGTAACATTGGACCTCAAGGAGGCATACCTGCATGTCCCTATCAGACAAAGTTGCAGAAGATACCTCCATTTCATTGCAGGTTCAACCCATTATCAATTCTCTGCACTGCCCTTTGGCTTATCTACTGCACCCAGAGTTTTCACAAAATGCCTGGCACCAGTAATTGCATTCTGCAGACAAAGAGGAATTCAAATATATCCATACCTGGATGACTGCCTCATCCAAGCAGAAAGCAAAGACATTCTCTAACATCATCTGGCCTTTGTGAAGCATCTACTAAATTGTCTGGGGTACACAGTAAACGAAAAGAAGTCAAAACTAGCACCCTCACAAAAAATGACATTCCTGGGTGCCATCTTGGATACAACAGCCCAGAAGGCTTATCTAACACCAGACAAGCAACTACAACTGACTCAATATTTCAAGACAATGGCAACAAAGACCCAATTAACTGCAAGAAAAATTCTGCAGGCTTTGGGCTTCATGTCATCTTGCATTCTAATAATACCATTTGCAAAACTGCATATGAGGAAATTACAGTGGTACCTAAAAAGCGTATGGTCTGAACACAGCCACAGCTTGGACACAATGATATCTCTCATCCTCTGCCTTCAACAGGAGTTTCTATGGTGGTCACAGGCATGTCACCTCAACAAGGGTCAGCCTTTCACCTTGCCCCCACCCAGGCAAACTATCACAAAAGATGCTTCAGACTATGCCTGGGGGGCACACATGGCAGGACAATGCATTCAAGGCCTTTGGACTGCAGAACAAAGAAAACTGCACATAAATCAAAAAGAGATGCTAGCTGTACAGAAAGCTCTGACAGCTTTCAAGGATCTACTGCATCCAGGACAACTTGCAATAAAGACAGACAACACCACAGTAATGTTGTACATAAACAAGCAAGGGGGCACACATTCCTACCCTCTTTGCAGGCAAGCAATGATCTTATGGAACACAGCTCTGGCCTACTAAGTCCAGTTACAAGCTCAATTCCTGCCAGGACAGAAGAGCACATTGGCAGACGACCTAAGCAGAAACATCAAAGATCCCCACGAGTGGAAACTAGACCCACAAATATTTACAATGATAACTCAGAAATGGGGCCTTCCAAACATAGACCTGTTTGCCAATCCTCAAAACTACCAACTGACAAAATTTTGTACAAGGACATTCCACCATCAAGCTTGGAAAGTGGACGCTCTCTCCTTCAGCTGGAAAAACCTGACAGCATATGCCTTTCCTCCATTGCCTCTCCTCACAAAGGTTCTTTTGAAGGTCAAAAAGGAGAAACCATGACTGATCCTCATAGCCCCAGACTGGCCACGCCAGCACTGGTACCCACTATTGAAGAATATGGCTCACAGCCCACCATGGATATTGCCTCAAATACCCCACTTGCTCATGCAACAAAACAAACAGATTCTACACAGCCAGCTCAAAACTTTAAATCTGGCTACATGGCAAATCTACTAAACATCCAACCAGCTCCACTTTCACAAGCAGTTCTGGATGTTATTCTGGAAGCCAGGAGGCCAAGCACCAGGAAGGCTTACTCAGACAAATGGAAAAGGTTTTGTGCCTGGAACCAAACTAAAGGCCAAGACACAACACAACCTCACATGCCTCACATTCTGCAGTATTTAGCTGAGATGTTGCACAAAGGACTTTCCTTCAATTAAAATTCATGCTTCAGCTATTTCAGCTCACTGTGACACAAATCCACCTTTATTTTCAAATCCTCTTTTAAGGCAGTTCCTCAGAGGGGCAAAAACATTAGACCACCTAGGAGAGCTCCTTCACCAACATGGGACCTCAACTTTGTACTGGAAAAACTAACGCTACCTCCCTTTGAACCAGCTTTCTCTGCAGACCTTCAGTTCCTATCTTGGAAGACTGCCCTGCTCCTGGCAATGACTTCAGCTAGGAGAGTCTCAGAACTACAGGCACTAATGGCAGTGGAACCTTTCCTCATTTTTCATCAAGACAGAGTTTCCCTATGAACTAATCCTTCCTTTATGCCTAAGGTGGTTTCCAGTGTAGCTTTAAATCAAACCATCCACCTACCCACCTTCTTCCCCAATCCACAGAACAAATGTGAAAGACTCCTGCATTCCTTGGACGTTCACAGGCAGCTTCGTTACTACTTGGATAAAACTAAGATTTTCAGAAAAACTGACCAGCTCTTTGTATCCTATGCTACAGCTTCTCAAGGGAGGGCTATATCCAATCAAACCATTTCAAAATGGATAGGTCATTGCATACGGTTCTGTTACACCCATCATGGGAAACCAGTGCCTGCTACCATTAGATCCCACTCTACCAGGGCAACAGCTACCTCTACAGCCTTTTTCAGGGGGGTTCCTACCAAGGAAATTTTAGAAGCTGCAACTTGGAGTTCTGCACACACCTTCACCAAACACTATCACTTGCCTCTTTACTCTAAGTCCAGGGCAGGCTTCGCCACTGCAGTTCTGCAGGGCCTTATTGCCTCCACTAACCCTCTATGATACCTCCCCCCTACCTTAGCTTTGCGATTCAACCCAAGTGTGATGACTGCAGCAGGGTAACACGATGAACATAGTACAGTTTTGTACCTACCATAAATGTAGATGTTTGAGTGTTCACCCTGCTGCAGTCCAGGTTACCCTCCCTCCATCCCCTCTGATCTACTGGCTAAATCTCTGCTATGCCTTACTGATGTATTTGCTTATAGCTGAAGGTTTTTTTGTGTTTGTGCAGTGTTCACACCATTTGGTACTAATTCTGATCACCCTTTTGGGGGCACCTGACATCTGGGGCAAGAAAAACTGAAGAAAATGGCGTCGGTTGCAATATGCATTCCCCTGGCACACTGACGTCAGGGATGAAGCGACAGCAACTGACTCTGGACCAAGACTTTGGAAATCCGGCCAACTGTGGGACCGCCTGACGACAGGATAACCCAAGTGTGATGACTGCAGCAGGGTGAACACTCGAACATCTACATTTATGGTAGGTACAAAACTGTACTTTACCACACCTAATCACATTTTTCCTCTAGTATTCCTGAAAATGTAGTTTCCCCTTAAAATCCTTGGGACCAGACAACATATCAGGATACATTCTCACTATTACCAAGTATAGACTATCTAAGTCCCTACTTACACTATTCAGCTTAAGTCTATCTGTGTGTTTTTTTTGGCTGATGCCTAGAGAATAGCGACTGTGACTCCCCTAGATAAGCTTGTCCCCTCTACAGGCCCCAGTAATAATAGACCCATCAGCCTCACCGCCTTATATGTTAAACCATGGAACTATCATAGCAGAACTCATTTATACAGACATAGGCCACATAACTGATCTTGATCCAAGCTACTTTGGATTTATGAAAGGTGTGTCCTATGTCCTAAATCTGGCAAACTTTTTTAAAAAGGTCATGGAGGATATGGACAGTGGTCATTGCTTATTGTTGTCTGGTCAAGGCTTTTGACAGTATCCTCCATGCTGGTTTCACTGAAAATGTAGACAAACTTAATGTAGATCCTGTGGTGTCTGCTGGATTTCAAATTAGCTATTGAGCAGTTCCAGAGTTGTGAAAGTTGCTGATACTCTCACTGAACTTAAAAATGTAACTAGTGGCACACCATAGGGATCAGTGCTGAGCCTACTCCTGTTTGCATTGCTTTTCCAGACATCCATACCAATATCCCAGTAATATCGTTCACCTGAGTTACTAATGACTACAAACTGGGCAATGTTATCCACTCATTCACTGATAGTAAACAGATCTGGCAAGGGCTGGAATGTACACATAGCTGCCATACTGAAAATGGTGTCTAGCACATTGCAAAAGCATACAGTAGACTAGCACTGAACAAAAAGCTGCACCCATCTCATATGTTATAAGTGGTACTCATTTTGGATGCAGTAAAAAATCAGTAAATCCGTCTTGTGTTATAAATGGTATTTACTTTCAGAAGGATGCAGTCAAAAGTCAGGAAATCCTTCTATCTGCCTCAGTTAATTTCCAAAGGCATATCTTCAAGAGCCAAATAAGTCATCCAACCACTGGACTAGTCCCTTCTCAGGCCCATCATCATATACAGTATCCACTTTGCTATACAGGTAGCTTACCATTTGCCCTGAAGTGACCTGTGTCTCAATTTCTCAGCCATGAAAGATCCAAACCTATTTTACTTCCCATTTCTTGACAAAACCAATAGTTGTACAGCTTCCACACTAGGGGACCTAAATCTATACCAGCAGACAAATGAGACTTACTGAACAGATAGGGTTCAAAACTCAGCATATTTCCAGCATATAGAATATGTTACCACTACAGGCCAAGCAAAGTACTACTTTAAGGCTAGTATTGATGATTACATGGATAAACAAACATTTACACTAGGGATATCATGTACAACACTGCTTGATTTGGGAGGTGAGCAATTTGTAAGTGTTTACAAGATATTTTAAGAACCTTATAGTCATCTACTTAAAGGTGTACATGGTTATGCATCTTATGGTCCTAGAGACTGCTTGCCTAGTATCGTTTCTATGTGCCTATCCCTAGTACAATGTACAAACAGAAGAGTGGTTATATTAATAGTTATTTAAACATAGACATAGATGAAGGAAGTTAATAATTTGTTTGGAGAATTGAAAATGTATATTTTACTGAACATAATAATAAAAATTATACAGTATTATAAGTAAATGTAAGGAACAGGGAAAAGGTCACGGGGGATGTTCAGAGATGCACGGAGGTGATATATTATGCACATTTAAGGATAAGAAAGGAAACAGAATTTACCAACATAACAGTAGATATAAGTACAGAAACTGATTCTGTGTTATTTTGGAGGAACTAGAAGACAACGAATAAATAAAAGAGGCTGTGTTTTAGACCACAGAGCAATGTAAAAAGAATATGGCAAAAAGAACTACTTAATTAGAAAAGGGATAGTATTAAGGTTTATCCTGAGTGTTTAGCTTTGTAAATGTTTTCAGGAAAGAAAGAATGTGGATTTTTGAGAAACTTAGGGAGTAAGGAACTTTTTTTTTTTTTATAAGAAATGAACACAATGGTGGAAGGCTTATAAGAGTCAGTATAAACCAGTGTATAGGTTAGTGGAAAGGGAATGGTATAGTAGAGTCAATGTGACTGTTATGAAAAAAGTAAGAAGTTTAAAAAAGCATTGGGGATGAGCAATGTTAACTGTATAGAAAAGGAAAAGGAGCCATTACCATAATTTTTTTGTGTCATATGGAGGGGTACAATATTTGTCATCTTGGGAAAATATGGTTGACAGACCATGCTTTTTCACCAGGAATGGTCTGCACCTGTCATTTAGGTGTCTGAATATTGGCTAAAACTCCACCCCCATAATGCCTTTTGTAGGCAATGATAACATGAGATAACATGATAAACCTTCCAACATCACAAAACCAAGACAGGATAATATAAAGATATTATTGCTCAATGCCAGAAGTCTTAAACAAGAAAACTTTATTCTCTGCAAGTTTCCCTTATTATGAGCAGCGCATATATCTGTGTAGTTATTGAGAAAGGTTTAAACCCACAAAGAGTACCCCAGCAGTGCAAGGCTATAAGGCCTTCTACAAAATTATTCATCAAAAACAGTCAAACCACAACACTGGTCAAGCAGCATGATGCAATTGAGCTTCTCAATGTCCATCTTACCTTAAGAAAAGTCCCATACTATATCAGTGCAAGTTATAGGTCCCCTTCTGTGACTCAGAACACCCATACAGCATACCTAAATGAACTGGAGTCACTGCAGTAAGCCCAATGCTATACTGGGTGAATTCAACTACCCCTACTACAAACTGGGAAACATGCACAATTTCCCATATGCAGGTCCAGATATTTCTGGATTTTGCCAATGCAAATTCTCTGGACCAATTGTTCTTTAAACACTCTAGAGGTGCCAGCATCCCTTACTTGATCCTCACAAACATGAGGCAACCTTGCACTCACCCAGGTGTAATGTCTTCTCTTATCAGGTCAGACCATTAAGCTATATACTTTGAAATTAAATAAAACTTGCGACCCCAATGTGTCCCCCAAACATTTAGGAATTATTCCAAGGCAAACCTCCTACTACTGAATGCTACCACTGGAAGTTTTCAAGCTTCCCCCAAACTGTATGAATTCTACCACGTATGCAGAATTGATCATAGAGACTCTATTCCATCATGTAAACAGCTGCATTGAGGCAGCTGTACCAACTTGAAATAAGCACAGGACTAACTCAAAGAACAAGCCACCCCAATGGAATTTCAGCATTAACAAAACAAAGTAAGGAAGTGCAATGCACAGCAAAGAAAGAACCCCCCTCATTAAACCAAATAAGCAATGCACAAGCTTTATCTAGTCCACCAAAGCCATGGTTGAGGCAAATATAGCCTCACAGACAAAGGCCTATGTCTACAACCTCAAAGATAACAAACAATAGTGTGCCTAACTAATTGTAAATTGAATCAGCTATATGGAGCTGGAGGACATAACAAATGTATGCATTATAAACTTAATTGCAGTTTCACTCTATTTTTTCCACTGTGACACCTCTCAAGAGATGCCCTCAACTATAAATCCTTGGCTATCACTAGAAAATAAGTCCACAATATGTTGTCTAGAGCAACAAATAGGGCATCTATGGGCCTAAATAGTATCCCAGTATGCTTCTTGAATAGCATAAAACATGGACCTATTTAGTGCTCTAAAATCACTATTCAACCCTAGCCTCCTAACTGACTTTGTGCTTAGTAAATGGAGGACCACAGCAGTTATCCTTTTGCATAAGGGCGGGCATAACTAGTCTCATATGTAAAGCCATGAAATGAATGATCATGCATATTACAAATAAAGACATAGAAAAACCCTCAGACACTGGATCCACCACAGCTTGGTTTCATTAAAGGTAGTCTAGCCTGGTGGACCTTTTCAAAAAGTCACAGAAGCTATGGATGAGGGTACACTTTCTATAATGACCTGGTCAAAGCATTTAGCACTGTTCCCCATTTGGGCATTGTCATCAAACTCCTGAAATGAGTAGTAAACCCCTATATCACCCACTGGATAGCTTACTGACTCAAAGATATGACACAGAAAGTTAGGATAGGGGAATCTACCTCCACAAAAAGGTCAGTCATTAATGAAGTCTTAACAGGCTTAGTGCTGAGGCTGCTGCTCTTCGGTGTCTGCTTTCTGAATTCAAACCTAACATCCCTTGTGGATGGCTGTAAGTGTAATGTAATCACTGAATCATCAAAAGGCTTGCCACAAGCTAATAACTGGTCCCAGAGCCATGGTCTAAAATTGAATGTCAAAAAATGTAGAATAGTATCCTTTGGAAAATTGGCCACTCCAAGGAATTACCACATAGACAATACACTCCTAGAGTAGACCCACTGGTTACTGACTTGGGAGCATATGAGAATACTGACTCGGACTTTGATCATATTTGTCTACTGTTGTAAGGAAATCATTCTCTATTGCACAACTTATAAGCAAGGGAATGGCATCCAGGTCCACAGATGTCATTGTTCCACTGTACTTACTCTCAGAAGCCCAATCATTCAGTAAAATGTTCTTTCAGTATATACCTTTCATATGTATAACCTGGAACATCCACAGTGGTTCCTCACAAAAAGAGTACAAGGCATTAACCACATGGAATACACAGAGCACCTCAAAGCCTTATCTTTATATTCAGTCTCCTATAGACAATAGAGAGGTGATCTGTGCCTGGCTTATAAGGCATCAGTAAATCCAGTACTGATGGACTTGCTTTTTTTTTTCTTATTCAGCCACCTTTTTTCCCATTTTCTACATGGGGTTGAGGTATCAGGTTAACGGATGCCATCTCTCTTGACTCAATGCCACATTCCTGCCTTCTTTGATACTCAGGCCTGACTGTCACAGATCTTCTTTCACACAATTCAGCCACCTCTTTGCTGGACGTCCTCATTTCCTCTTACCTTTTTCCTGTCTGTCCCAAATCTTTTTCACCAAATTGTCTTCTGCTTTTCTGCACGTGTCCAAACCACTGTAATCTGTTCTCTTTGGTCTTTTCTGCACATGGAGCTACTTTGGCTTCTGCTCTTATGTCCTCATTTCTTCATCTGTCCCACAGTGTGCATTCTAACACCTGTTTCAGGCACTTAATTTTCATCACCTCTAGCTTCTTCATCTGCTCTTCCTTGACTGTCCAAGTTTCTATACCATACAGTAGTACTGGTTGCACTACTGTCTGGTACACCTTAGATTTCAGCTTCTTTGGCTTTCTTCTGTCATAGACTAAGACTACACCTGAGACATTATGCCAGTTGGCTGCAGCACATCTGATTCTTGCTTTGACCTCTTCCTTCAAACTTCCCTTCTCCTCAACCACCCTACCCCCAGATACTTGAAGCTATTTATCTGTTCCACCATCTTCTCTTCTATCTCAATTCTCAGCAGCTTCTAATTTCACCAGTTTACTGCCATTACCACTCTCTTAACTGTGCTTAGTTTTATCCTATGTGCCTTCAGTTTTTCATTCTATCCCCCTATCCTTTGCTGAAGTTCTTGCTCAGAGTCTGCATGTAATGCCACATTGTCAGCATACAGCAACTTTGTTGATCTGTCCCTTCCAGCTTGTTTGCTAATGTAGTCCATCACCAGTATGAACATCAATAGGCTCAGAGCTAAACCCTGGTGCACAGCCACTCCTATTGGGAACCCCTCGGTGAGGCCAAACACTATTCGTACTTGAGTCATTGGGTCTTTGTACATAGCTTGGACTAATTCTACCAATGTTGCTGGGAGTTCAAATCCCAGCAGTACTGCCCAGATCTGCTTTCTTGGGATCTTGTCATATGCTTTCTTCAAGTCTAGGAATGCCCAGTTGGACTCTTTCCTCATCTCTAGCTTCTTCTCAACTCTCTGTCTCACTGCAAACATCAATTCAGTTGTGCTGCATCCTGATCTGAATCTGAACTGCTCATCTCCCATCTTACATTCTACTACTCTGAGTATACATTTATCAGTCACCTTCTCCAGAACTTTCATGCAATGTGATAGGAGTTTGATGCCTCTGTACCCCCCACAGTTTTGGATGTCCTCCTTGTTCTCATATACTGGCATGAATATGCTCATTCTCCAGTCATCTGGGTTACACCTTTCTCCCCACACTGCTATTAGTACCCTCAGGAGCCATTTCTCCCACATCTCACCCAGCATCTTTATCATATCTGCCATAACCTCATCTGAGCCTGCTGCTTTCCCTGACTTCATTTCCTTAGTGCTGTTCTTACTTCTTCTAGGGTGGGCTCCTCTTCTTCTCTCATTGTAGGCTGTTTCTGGAGAAGTACAGCTTCTCTGGGGTTTTCTTCATTCAGAAGATGCTGGAAATACTCCTTCCATCTGCCTTTGATATGCAGTGGACTGGTGGTTGTTGCTGGCATGTTATGAAGGGTGTCTTGACTATCTTCTTTATCTTTCTGTCTTTGTCTTGCAACCTGATATAGTTTTTTTGTGACACCAACTTAGTTATTTTCCAGAAGTTGGTAAAGTGCCTCCAATGTCCTATTCTTTGCTATTGCAACTCCTTTCATAACTTCTTTGTTAGCCAACCAGTATTCCTTCCTAGCCTGGTCAGTCTTTTCTATCTCCCACTTTTTACTGCACTCATTCTTTCTTTTGATGACTTCCTGGACTTATGCATTCCACTACCAGCTTTCCTTATGTACCTTATTTCCATATCAGGTTCAGTCACATATCCGTTCTGTATTCCTCACACATTGTTCTGAGGTGTTGCTATTCTTCTTCACCACCACCTATTTCCTCCTCTTCTTGGGGTGCTATAGCCCAGAGTAATTCCATGAACTGCTGCACTTTCTCTCCAGTCAACTTCTAGGTCTTCAACCTGGTCTCTGTTGACCTTAGAGCCTTCTGTGACCACTGCTTGCAGCTGATTGTGGCAACCAGTGGGTTATGCTGTGGGCTGACTATTTCATTGGGATGACTTTGCAGTCATTGATTCTACCACTCTTTTCCTGGAAGTATGCCTGAGTTGCATATTGACTGTCTCTCTTTCTGAGACCATGTGGTAGTTAATATCAAGCCATCTGTCAGACAAAAGTCTAGAATGCCGTCTCCTTCTTTATTCCTGTTGCCCCTCCCATGTGGACCCAGGCAGTCCTCATATCCTGTTCTGTCTGTCATGATATGTGCATTCAAATCACCCATTATCAATACCATTTCTGGTTGCCCTGCTTTATCTAGTAAGTCCTGTTAACTGCTGCATGAATGCACTTTTTTCAGCATAGGCTGACATTATGAATACTGCCCTATCATTACACTAAAGTCTTATTGCCATGAGCCTGTCACTAATTCTGATGATATTCCTCACTGCCTTCTGAAGCCTCTCTCTCACCACAATTCCCACACCATTTCTAGTCTGTCCTCCTCCTGAGTAGTAGACTCTGGATCCCAAGCCAAGTGGCTTTGCTGCACTGCCCTTTATGGGATGCCCAGCCTCCTTCGTATCATCATGTTATCCACTTCCAAGCTGCGCTCTGTCAGTGATATAGTAATTCTCAGTTCATGTTTGGCAGGTTGATTGTTTTTTTTCATCCAGCTATTGCTCAAAAGAGCATCTGGACAACTAGGTGCTGATCAGCAAGTAGGCTATTCACCCAAGGCTGCTAGGCTTTATGGTGGGCACACACTGGGCAATAGGACATATACACTCCTTCTGCCATTAGCATGGGTCCCTGGCATAGGTTAAAGTAGGCCAGGTCCTCAATCCACTTATCACTGATAACTACCCATGCTCATACCCATTATGGAGACATTAGTCAACATGACTGAATCACCAAGAGCCATATTTTGCACCATTGAGTGCTAACCCTGCCACAGCTCGCACTCTGTGATCTGTGTTCTGATATCTTGAGTATACTATGCACCACAGTAGATACCCAAAGTGGTTGGTCTGTACAACTCTTCCCCATAAGGGCACCATGTAGATTCTGTGGTGCTACGCACAGCCCCATTCATTGGTGATTTTGAGAAGAAAGCACTCAGCATGTTTTTTTGGAGGTGGGAGGATCCCCACAGAACCCCACAGAGACGTAGGGAGAACATGCAAACTCCAAACAGGCATTGATCGGAAGTTATGATCAAACCCTGTACCTTGTGCATGGGGGGGCAAAGACTTTAACCATTATGGTAGCTTGTATCTCAGAACAGACTGATGGACTTGCTGTACATCCATAAGTTAAACAGCAACAGTACTGCCTCATCAAAAGACCTAAACCATGTATGCAGCATAAGTAAAATACGTTGCAGGGGCATGTATGTATCTCAGAGAGTATCCCTTCTCTGGAACAGGATTCTCATCTATGTGAACCACGTTCATCTTTGATCCTATTAAAATGCAACCTGGACTAATGGATGATGAATCAGAAATTTACCTCTGGACTGGCACCTATGCCCCTTTTGTACAGATGCAACTTGCAAATCTTGTGCCACCTAAACCCAACTAGATGTTCTTGGGTAATTTATTCTGTCATTTGGAAATGGGAAAAGATGACTATGCTTAAAAAGGCTTACTAGGGAAGTTAGACTGGTAATCTCCAATGAACCTGTGACCCTATATGAAAATGACAGGATGAAATCAAAGGATATGATAGACAGGGAGAGGTAGTTGGTAAAAAAAGAGAAAAAGAAGAGGTCACACCTGTTTCAGAAAGGAGGTTAAGATGGAAGGAAGTATTATGAAAGAGATATGAACCGGGAGGAAGATATTATGAGAAGTTAGGAGGTGATAATGAGATGTGTAAAGCTAGTATGTGGAAGAAATATATATGGAGAAAATAAAAGGGCAGAAGTAAAATGGGGAGTGAAGAAAATCAGCAAGATACAAAGAGAAATGTTCGAAAGAGAGGTAGTAATCAAAGAGGTTGAAATTATCATAAAGGAAAGAAATTAACAAATTGCACGTGGGAAATATGATTTGGGGCATGGTGCCTAGATGGGAATGATGAGGAAAGAGGGAGAAGAAAGGACTTTGGGATGTAATGAATAGGTTTATAGGTAATTGCTAGACTGATGACGCCTGGAGGTCTTTTTAAGATTATTCTGGCTTGTCTAAGATGAGAATCAAACAGTGTACCTTGTGTCTATAAGGTAAACACTTTAACCATTTTGCAAACCCCAAATATTACCAGGTTTGCAAGAATAGTCATATGTTTAGTGGAAAAAGGTGAAACATGCATTCTGAAAATTTGGTATCCAGTAATGTCTAACACAGTTTACAAAACTTAGCAAAATAGTGTTAATTGGTAGGGTTATATAGAGGATGCATATAAAATGAAAGCTAGAAATGTTAGATAGATGCTCATAGTTGCTATAATAATGTAATTATTTAGTTTTTATTTATTTGTTGACTACATAAGTGGGCTAGTCTACTGACCCTTTTCAGACTCAGCCAGCTCATGATTACCACACAGGCAAACGTTCAGTTGTTTCAGTTGTGAATACATATCTTCAGTCATTTATAACTGCATAAGCAGTACAGTAGTGGTTATAACAGTTATAACAAGAATGAAGAGCACAATTATACGCTAACAGTCCAAGAATATTGTTGTAATAATTTCTACAGCAAATATCTCCATTAGCACCATATTTACATTAGAAGATAGTGTGGGTGAAAGAAAAATGATGGAAGCAACATTAGTAGTATATGATATAAAGACAACCTTAACAGTATGCAACAGTCAATGCATAGGCACAAATCCATCCCATCCTCTTGCTCTTAGGGACCATATATTGGGTAAAATCTGATTATATTGGCTAGACTTGTCAGGGCTCTTAAGCCATTAGCCTAGTAATCTATGAACCTATGAAACCTATCATAAGTTGAGTTTTAAAGGCCTATAGCATATGACATTTGGTGGCAAAAGTTTTACAGGTGGTATATGGTTAATGGTGAAATAAGAAAATACGTTAGGCTGGAGAAAGGAGTAAGCCAAGGTTGCTCTATAACTGAGATGTTGTTTGTGTTAATAATTTATGCAGTGGTGGGTCACATTAAAATACATGAGAGAGAAGCAGGGACTGTGTATGGACAAGTTCTGTTGTAATTAGTGTTAATCTGCATAAATAATTTAATATTATTTACTAAGGAAAGGAGAGTGAGTAAAAGTGCAAAGGAAATGTAAATGGCATCCACACATTGTAGAAGCAGTAGGGGTTTGTTTACAAGAAATATCATTGAGTTGTAGGAGGTGCATTTCAAAGATACAGAGGTGATACAGAAATAATAACAGGAGAAATTAAAGGAAATAAGAGAAACTGCTTAAGTAAGCATTTAAGCTGACTTTTTTTTTGCTGCTCACATCTACGAAATTGGCTTACTTGGGTTGGCTGTACATGTTTCTGATAACTAAAGAGAAAAAACTCTGTTTTAGTGTTCCCAGTGTATGTTTATTATATTTGTGCTGGCTATTGGGAAATATACAAAAAAGAGAGTGTACTGGGAAAGTTTAAGTATGATGTTTTTTAATACGGTTAAGAGAAGAAAATAAAAGAATTTGAAGTAAAATGGAGAATTAGTGACTACTTTAGGAAGCATTTATGATTGAACAATATGCCAAAGAAAAGGTGGCAACAGTATGAAGAGATTGTGAGAAATATTTCTGAATACATCCATGGGAGAAGTTGCAAGAGGAAACAAAAAGACTTATAACTCTTAACCAAACACACTCTTTATTTCTCAACTTCTGTTTTGTAGTTAATATCTAATGCTTTTTGATGTATATACTATATACATGCTTAATTTGTACATGTTCTTAAAAATGCTTGCATGTGGAGCTTTTCTCCCCTGGCCTCTGCTGAAAATCGACATATATCCAGTTGGAATAGCCCAGCCAACAAATGTAAAATAAAATAAATATAAGGAAAAGAAGAAATAAAATAGGAAAAACATGAGAAGGGAAGAAACATCTGTGGTGAATTATGATGAATAAAGTTTTATACAAGTGGAGAGGAAGAAACAACTGGGCATTTCCTTTTAAAATGTGTGAAAGTGGTGAAGATGTGGAAGGGAATGGAACGTATTTAATAGAAAGAGGTAAAGGAGATTAAAATGAATATAATTTTGTACAGGGAATGTGAATAAATAAAAGTAAAAGAACTTGGTATGACGGATACTTTTTTTTCATGCACAGAGTTTCATAGGTTCATAAGCGTGTACTAGGCTAATGACATGACAAATGTGAAAAGCTAGATGTGAGGAATGATTAAATAAGAAGAAAGTGAGCATTTTAAATATTTTATCAAAAATTACATTTTTGGTTATGGAAAAAGTTTGGAAGGAAAAGGATGCATATTTTATTATTAATCATAATATTTTGAAAATATGAATTTTCTGCTTTAATAAGATTTATACTGTGATGTAAAAGCTTGGCGACCATTTCTGATTCAGAGACAGCCTACCTGGAGAGTGACATATGCTATTAGCCATTGTCTTGCACCTTGAAATGCCTGAGAAAAGACATTTATGCAGTGGTTTGATTCAGAGGGTTATTCAGCTGCATATAATAACATCAATGAAGGCAGTTCACCTGCCCCTGTTAGAGGTAAGTACAGGAGAATTTAGCAATGGAGTAATGGGGTATGTGTGCGAGTGTGTAGGTATCTGGCTGCATGGGTGAGTCTATGTAGCAGTATGAGGGATATAATGTGAGCAGGTATGTGAGTGTGTATCTGACTGGGTGACCACAGTAGGGGGGTTAATTTGGGGATTAGGGGATATGGCAACTGTTGCTGTGTTTGCGTATGTGTATTTGTGTGTGAGTATGTGTGCGTGTGTGTGTATGTTTGTGTTTGAATGTGTGCATGTGAGTGGTAGATTGAATGAAGGTGCAGTGCCCGTGCCAACAAAACGAATGGGCCGCCAGTGTTGACAACCACAGGAAAGTGCTAATTTGCACTACCAGTATTTAAGGGTGATTCAGAGTCATGCAAATTAGCTGATAGCAAGGTTTTTCTCATTGCAGTAAACCTGCCGCAGAATTGCAGTTTCCTGCATCATGTAAACAACCTCTTTTGCTTACAACTCTTACTGGAAGAGGTGAGGTTCTTTCTAAATTCCCAGGAATTTTTTAATAATAAACTCCTAATCTTTTTGATAAGTGCAATGGGTTATTTTGCTACTGCCTCAACTAACAGTTACTCCACAGATTGGGCCTTATTTTAATACCTCACCCAAAGGACAGCATGCTCAGAAAGGCAACACATCCTTATATTTCAATGCAGTGACATAATTGGAAAATCAGTCCAAGCACCTGCTTTTAGAATATAACCCACAGTTTTTTTATGAAGAAAGTGGCATCATACTGAGTGTGCTGCTTATCCAGCCATGCTTCTTTATTACCTTAGTCTTTCACTGAGTACAAAGAAAATGGATTATTGTAAATAATCATCACAGAAGGATATATTGACCATGTAAATTTACCTGCAAGAGACACCAACATTTTGGATATTACCATCATTAGATTATTAATACCTCCCAACTGTACTGAATAACTCAGTAAAAAACAAGTTTTGGGGTCCAAATAATGGGGTGCCACGATTCCTGAGTAGCACCCCTTCACTTTTGATTTTTTTCCAGCTTCCCAGCGTTGTTTTTTTAAATTTTTCTTTTTCCACTCATTTTGAGCTGATGTCATCATGTGCTTGATGACGTCAACTCGGTCAGCCTGTCAGAGTTGAGCTTTCTGGCTGTTTGAATGGAGACTGGACAGAATGAGCTTTCCAGCAAAAATGGAGGGAGTTTAGGCTGTAGGAATGAGCTTTCCAGTGAGATTCGCACGAAAGAGGTTTCTGCACAAGAACAGAGGGATCTGCCATGGAGAAAATGCGAGCTCTTATTTTAGAAGGTGTTCATTCCTTAGACTGTATAGAAAAAGCAATGTCAGGTGATTATATATTGAGTATAGACCATCCCAGTTACATGGTAACTGCACCATTACATGTTTTTTTTTTTGTTACATCTGCGAAATACTATTAAATATGCTGGTAGCAACTATTATTACCCGCAGCTGTCTGCTGTCTTGATCAGACTTTTGGATAGTTTGGTACAGCTACTGCTCAGACGTGATTTAAATTTGACTGTTTAATTGTTGAGCTGTACACTTTTATATGTGATAAATATATTTCCAAACATGTAGTCAGTCTAGGGCTAGCCTTAAAATGTACTTGTCGCGCAAAGGTTGTCTAATAGTCAGTATGTCGAAGAAAATAAATTGTTATGGTGTTAACAATAAGTAGTAAACGCATAGAATGTAGGCCTTTTAAGCTGTTTTTCTGCAAGTAACCCTTATGAGGAAGGAACGGAGAATTTATGCAAAGAATGGAGGGAGTTTATTTATTTTTCTGCAAAGAACAGCGAAGTTATTCTGAGTGTCTGTACAGCAATGAGAGTTTATGGGAACAGCAAACCAAGTGCTGCAAGGTACTATTTTCACTTGAACAGAGAGTGTGTGTGTGTGTGTGTGTGTGTGTGTGTGTGTGTGTGTGTGTGTGTGTGTGTGTGTGTGTGTGTGTGTGTGTGTGTGTGTGTGTGTGTGTGTGTGTGTGTGTGTGTGTGTGTGTGTGTGTGTGTGTGTGTGTGTGTGTGTGTGTGTGTGTAGAGCAGCCAGCCTAGATAATGAGGGGTTTCTTCCTAATCATTCAAGTTAGGCTTGCCAATTTTTCAGGAAGAGAAATATAGACAATTATTTAATTGACTCATATCACAAATTACATTACAAATGGCCTGCTGCTTTGTTTTAAGCCTCCTGCAGAGTATTTCCTACTAGTAGGCTCACAGATACAAAATACAGGCAATTCCAACAGTGCCAGGTGTTACTGAGAGTAGAATAAAGGCTGAATATAGGGATACACTGGTTAAGACTGCTCTCAGGCACACCATGTACAGGACATACAATCAATAAGGGAATAGTTATGAAAAAAATGAGATCTCAAGACAAAAACCTTCAGGGCTACAATCAAAAGAGTAACAGAAATGTTTGTTCTCAATAGCAGACTGCAAACAGAGAAATACCTTTGATAGCCATCTACAAAGTGAGTATGTCCTATTGCCAGAATGAGATGTTATCTTTAACTTTCAACAACTAGCTTATGCACTTAAAATATGTACATATGAATAGAAAATATATTCATCATCCATTACAAAATAATGGATCCTAATAGTCTGTTTTCCACATTTCTTATGACGTGACTGTGTATATGTGTGTGTGTGAAAATGCCCCCAACTGAAACCCTGTATCTTGGGTACAGGTAAAAAGTCCCTAGCCACCACCACTTGTGAATTTACGCCTCATGTTTTTGTTCTGTTCCTCATTAAATCTGTGTTTTTCTGGCTTTTTTTGGCAAATCGCTGAAGAATTGAATTCACTCAATAATGAGAGACATTTGAATTTCAGACTTCATAGTCTTCAGAAAATAAATGGTGACACAACCTTTTATTCTAGCAATTTTCTAAGTTTATAAGATCAGTATTTGAAATGTGTCCCTATTGTGGGGCTGCATTCCCCCATTATTGGCTTTGTCCAGGTTTTTTGTGCTAAGATGTTGAGAGCTATGGTGAGAAGTGAATTCACTAAATGATAGCCATTTACATTTCAGTATTCCTGTCTTTCAGGAAAGTGGTGATTCGGCTTAGTGGTATGTTGCTCTGAGTGTAGTGTCCTGGGTTCAAGACTTGGCAGTGAAATGCATGGTGGTAGCACATTTTATTCAAGCAACTTTCCAAAATTATACAAGCAATGTTTAAAATGTGTCCCTGGTTTCTGGCATTTTGCCACCCCCCCCACAAAAAAATTGAAATTAAGTGCAAGAAGCTGTGCAAGATGCCTATGGCTTACACTACTGTCATATATATATATATATATATATATATATATATATATATATATATATATATATATATATATATATATACACATATATATATATATATATATATATATATATTGTGTGTGTATTTGTAGAAGTAAACTTTTATCATGGAAATGATCTGAATAGGGCAGTTTTGTCATTATTGGTTTATGCATTTTGTTTTGTCATTATTGGTTCATGCATTTTCTTTCATTGCCTACTGGAAAATGTTCAAACAATAAATTTAAAATGCAGTTATGTGTGGAAGCAGACTTTTATGATGGAAATGTTCTGAATAGGGCAGTTTTGTCATTATTGGTTTATGCATTTTGTTTTGTCATTATTGGTTTATGCATTTTGTTTCATTGGCTACTGGAAAAATGTTTAAAAATTTAAAATGCTCTCTAACTTAAGTCTGAAAAGTATGCTGTATTGTACAAGGAATATAATTTAATAAAGTCAGGGAGCTGTATCATGAAACGCATGTATGGCCCTTGTTTTGTGTGCAATGGGCCTATGATTTGAAAACAGCCCAAAGGTAATCTTTATCCACCACTGTCCAGATGCATTTTCTTTCGATGTGGTGTGGGTTTCAATGCTGTCAATGAATGTGAGTTTCAAGGGTAGAGAAGTTTTAATGCCAAGTCTGTTTTCATTGTGAGACAGTATTTCCTTGTTTAGCAGATATCATCTATTAGTGTTTGTGCATTATGCTGTAAAATGTAAAAATAAAATCCAAATAATCATTATAGAAGTAAAGCAGTATGCACACATCAGTGTTTATGGTAAATGGGGTGAAATAGCCAGGTAATGGGACATTAGAATGGCTATAGGGGGACTCTGATGCTGTATTTTGGTTATGTTCTTCAGTTTGCTTTTGAAAGTTGGTATCCCAAAATTCCACTGGAGTGGGCGGGGTTGTGTAGTTTTGTATGCAAATTTTATGTTAATCAGCATACAGATTTGTGCCTATTTTTCATGGGCCTTGTCCAGATTTTTGATGTTTCTAGGTTGAGAGGTATTATTTATTTATTACCATTTTTCTCTGTAAATCCTTACCCACCAGCTTGGTTCTTTGAATCAGTAAAATGTTATGATAGACACTATGGATAGGAAAAGTAACAAATAATATGACATGGCTTGCATAAAAGAATAAAGGTAAATGCAATGAGATTTATAATGTATGTGCAAAGTAGAAATGGATTTAAGAAATGGAACGAAAGTTTATTGATAATTTTTGAATCTTGTTTTATTCTTCCTCTTCGATGCAATAAAACAGTTCCAAAATTTCATGTAGAAAGATGGTAGCTGTGAACAGAACTGATGCAGTCAGGAAAAATATGGCAGCTAGCTTCAGTTTATTGTATTAATCATTTGGATGAGCAAATTCAGTCATGAATCCCAACTAATGAAGAATATTCAGTCCAGTCCTAGGGCTTTTTATTTCTATTGCTACAATAATAATGCAGATCAGAAATACAATGTCACTTTAATTGATAGCAAATGGGTCACATCCAGGGAATAGCTGGTATATACTTCAGTCAGAATTTTGATTTTTTATCACCACAGTCATCTATAGTCAACTTATTATTTGCATAGTAATTATGAATACTACATTGTAGATTTCAGATGATCTTGTTAAAGATACTTTAGACAAAATAAAACATAGTTGTTATTCAGGTCTAGATGATAACCTAGGTATATTCATCTCTAAAATGTCTAATAAAATCCCACTTGTCTAAGCCTTTCTTTTCAGGCTTTCTTAAATCAGTACCTAAATATTTATAAACAAGGCTTCATAATCACAATTCTTAAGGGTGGTGACACTTATTTGCCATCAAATGACCAAACAGCAAGCCTAATATAGGCCATTTGGAATGTTCCTAACACACCTTTCATGATGCAGCATCTTGTTTCTTGAAGAGGGATATATTCCAAAATAGTTTCACCAACTCAGGATTATGTCTCTATTGTTATGTAGTTGTATTTGCATAGTACTGTTGCTATATCAGAAGCTTTCCTAGTAGACATAATTAACATGGCTTTATGAAAAGCTTTCAGTACTCTTTCACATCAGGATGTTTAGAAACTCTAGATGTGCTTAGCTAAATCCATCATTTGGACTTTAGATTGCAAGTTAGCTATCCAACAGGTCATTTCAAGTTAGGCTGACTCAAACTCTGTCTGTCCATAAAGTACAGAGTGCCTCAGAGTTAGCTGTATGACTGCTTTGTTTTAATTGGTTCATGTAAAACACTGATGGTAAACGTAAGACAAGCCATTTAAAATCAGTAGATGATATAAGAGGCTTGCAAAATTTTCTTGATAAGTCATAGATTTAGTTAAAAATGAATGGTCTTAAATTTGACTCAACATATAGTTTAATTATATAGTTGGGCAGAAAAGAATAATCATTATCCTAATGCCATTAACAAAATGCATTCTGGGTCCAGTAATGATAATAAAAAAAAAAAGATTTAGGTCCCATACCTATAAATATGATATTGATCTCAAAATGAATTACAACATATAGAAGAGCTAAGCTAAAATTCATAATTTTATTAGTACAATTTCCTCTGGAGATTAGAACATTTCCCTTTCCCTGTTTAAGTCTATTGATTGGTTTCATCTGAGTGCAACACTAGTTTCTGAAGAAATTCAATAGAATCTATATTTCTTCTATAGTATAGCAAAATATTCTTTACAAAAAGTGTTTGTGAATGCACCAATGTAAAATAGTATGAGATCTTTGAAAGGTTTAACATGTTTCATTTGTAATTGATTTTTAGGGGTACATTTATTTATATTTTTTCTTTATCAGAGAAGCAGCAATTCATGCTATGAATTAATCTGAATGGACAATTTTACAACTGAAGAAATCAAAGTCAAGTAGATAAATTAGGAATAAATTAAAAGAGACATTGCAACGTGTGCGTTATTTCCTGTCCTGTGCAAGAGATGAAACCTCTGCCTTTTGCAAAATCAGGTTAGAGCCCTCTGTAGATAAAACACTAACAATTTACCCTAATTCTATTACACAGAACTAGCATGTGTTTCTACACAGTTTGGGGTTATATTGTCTTTCCCCTTTCCAAAGTATAAAGGTGACTTAGAACTCCTGGCAGAAAAAAACAGTCTTAGTGACAGGATATCAGGTAATGAGCTCTTGAAAGCTTATCAGAGCACCTTGTAACCTACTTCCTAATTTCATTAATTAATTAAAAGTCATACTATATGATAGATTACTAAGAGTTATAAGCAATGGTACACTGGAACAATATTTTGACCCAAAACAATGGAGTTTGTGATGATGTTTAACCATATGGGTTTTGATTTGAACATAGTTTAATTAATTCTACAAAGGATAAATAAAACTGCAAAGACATCTGGAAGAGTTGTCACATGGGGGGGGGGGGCTTTGGTGGCATACTTTTCTCTAAAAGGCTTGCTACTAGTAGTGTCCCCCAGGAATTGGTCCTAGTGTCATTTCAGTGTCTTATTTACATCTGAGGTTAAAGCTGATACTAATAGTCTGTGGCTGATAAAGTTTGTCAATGACTGCAAACTTGGGGCCATCATCATCTCTTCACAGGACTTTCCCTTCCTTCATGAGGGCCTGACATGTAGAAGCTATGGTACAACAATCATGGTCTACAGCTAAAATACTAAAATATTTAATATTGTCTTCTTTGGAAAACATGAGCATCCATGCACATGCCACACAAATAACACCCCACACACCCAAAACTGACAAGTTAATTAGGGGTGTGGACAATTTTGTAGTCCATGAATTCTCCTCGGACCACTGTATATTCTGGGTGTTGGAATATCCTTTGGCAAAGCCCAGCTGATCTTTAAAGGTATTTTTTCTAGGTCCATAGTAGTTGTTATTCTTATTTACTTCACTCTCATTGGGCCTATAATAGAACATAATATGACCTCCAGTATGTATCTGTCCAATCAAGTGACTCAACTTTAAAAAAAGACTGTGCTTCTCACCAGGAGAATCAAGGACATGATTTCTTTAAGCTACAGTGGTCACCTTAAGGCATCCTATCTGTCTTCCCTATCTTCTACAGAAATTCTGGAGTGACTGCCAGCTTACCCACAAGGCCTGAAATGGCCCACTCCTGTGTTATCTCCTAAACATTTGTCAAACCTATAAAACCATGAGCACCCACTTAAAAGAATCAAACCACCTCTTTACACAAACAGAACCTACTAGCAGGATAATTTCCTCTCTGAAATAATTGCTCTCCTCTGAAGCAGGCTTCCCTCTTCATAATAAGCAAAGTAGTTCCCTAATCCTCTTCAGGCATAACCTAGATCAGTGGATTGGAAACCATAAATTTACCACTGAACCATCCTTTTATCACATATGGGAAGAGGTGTAAGTAGTAGAATTTGTGGTGATGAGATTATCTTTTCAATCAACATCATAATAATAACTTAAGAAGCTATGAAGATCAGTTATAATTATTGATACCCTATCACAATGTGGCAGCAAAAGTCTGATGTTCAGTCTTTCAATTACTGGCAATGCTTTAATTGGAAAAAAAATTATTTGTGAAGATATGATTCACTTTTGTATTTAAACAGAGAAATATAGTACGTTTGGCACCTGTAAAGCAAAATAACCAAGGTATGCAGAACAAACATGGAATAAATAAGAACTACATAAAAACTGCATTATTATTTCATACAGGGAGTACTTCCACGGTAGTGCAGAGGTAGCGTTGTTGCCTCACAGCAAGAGGTTCTCCCATTTGATTCTTGGCTGGTGTGTGGAAGTGCCTTCTGTGTGGAGTCTGCATGTCCTCCCTGCGGTTGGGTGGGCAGTCGAAAGACATGCGTAAATGGGAGTGCCTTCATTGAAGTTTGAACATCGAGCTGGCACCTTGGCATTCATGAAAATCTACTGCCAATCATTAGAAGACCGGAGTTCCGCTGTGGCGACCCCTAACCGGGAAAAGCCGAAAGACAAACAACAACATTATTTCATACAGGGAACATATGATGGGAAGATTTCACATTGTATTAGTCTATACGAGCAAGATGCTATTTATTTCAAGAAACAATACTTTCCTCTACAGAGTGGTAACAATGGATATACTGGAAATACATTTCAGTAGCCATATGTACCCACAAATTTAGTTCTTGCCATTATTTCTGTACTGTACTAGGGGTGAAACCTCTCTTTCCTATCATCAAGTTAGAGGTCTCTGAAGTTATAAAATGCTCATATTCCTTAACTCTGTTACTAAATTCTAGCCTTTATTTTTACTCCGTTTTAGTTTATATTGCCTTCCTCTGTTCAGTTAATGAATTGGTCTCTACTCATGCTCTGCTATCGATGTTAGTAATAATGAGTGTACATGTTTCAGATGGTAAAACTATACAATACCAACAATACCAACTAGTCACAGTGCATTCTTTTAGTATACAGAATAATGATGGGCAAATATCTTCATATCTATATATATATATATATATATATATGTATATATATATATATATATATATATATATATATATATATATATATATATATGTATATATATATATATATATATATATATATATATATATATATATATATGTGTGTGTGTGTGTCTGTGCACAACATGTGATTTGATTAGAGCAAATCTGTTACCCAATGATACAATATTTTACAATCATATTGTTTTTGTGTTGTAGTAATTGTGTTATGTAGTCTTCTGCTTTGGCAAATTCAAATGCCCAAAGTATATTGCACGAATGATTGATGACAGAGCCTGTGATATCACCAAGGAAAGCAGCCACACCAGACCGGTATCACCAGGGCAAAAACAAGCTCACGATAAGGCACTAAATAATTTATTAACATGCAAAAAACTTCAGCAACAAGCACAACACACGTTTTCGTCTTAAAAAGCGACTTCATCAGATAAAACACATCCGAAATTACACAGTTTAAATACCCACCCTAAATGAATTCAATCAAACAATTATGTTGTCACATTTAAATTAATAACTTGTCTACCATCTTTAAAATTTTTAAACACATAAAATTAAATAAAATGTTTATAAATACATGTATATACATGTTTCAAAACACCCATAATCAGATGTAGATAAAAACAATAATTTTCCATTAATAATTAATTTTTACTAACCCCTTGATTAAATGTGTCGTGCTTTTAGCTTAAGATAGGGCACTATAGAAATGGATTTGTTTAACCCAGGCGCTTTAGTAGCTTCCAATAAGATCTGCCAGTATGTTTCCCTATGGGCTAAACTCGCCTCCCAGGGTCCACCCCTTATATCTCTTGGAACAGTCTCAATTACAAAAAACAAAAATTTAGCACCTTCACATACAGTAGTATGTTTATACAGTGCATTGGTAATTTTGAGTTTGGCAATGTCATAAATATGCTCGTATATACGCCTTTTGAATTGTCGTCCAGTTTTTCTGATGTAAAACGCCGGACAATTTTGACATATAGCCAAATATACCAATCCACTGGACATACAATTATAATAGCCCATAGCCTTGATGTCCCTGTTTCGACTCTCCAAATATAAATGACTATCCTGTATTACATATTTACAGGAGGAGCAACACCCACACTTGTATGTACCTATTTTTGTTCTTGATGTCTGCAAAGGATACTCATGTTGTTCCAACAATCTTTTCATGTTTTGTCCCCTCCTAAATATAGTTTTTATCTGCCTATCTTTAAATGTGTCCAAGTCAGTTAACTCCTGAAACATGTGTCACTCCTTCTCAACAATATTTCTAAGGTGGGTTGCATTACCACTAAAATCTGTAATAAAGGTAAAATTACCAGAAAACTTTTCTACATTACTCTTAGGGGAACCACCTTCATTACCTGTATACATTTTTCCTAAAATTGGGCCAAACCTAGTGTCACGGGCTGCAATAACCTCTTCTTGTACAGACATTACCATTTGTATAGGATATCCCCTTTCCAAAAATAAAGATTTTAACACTTCACATTCTAACCTGAAATCCTGATCCGAGGAAGTCATTCGAGAAACACAGACATACTGCCCCTTGAGGATTCCTCTTTTCTGAAAGTGTGGGTGGGAACTCAAGTAATGTAAGTACCCGTTGGAGAAGGTGGGTTTTCTATAAATACAAGATTTAACCCCCTCCCCCACCTTTGTAAGTGTCACATCCAGATAATTTACACTATCATAGGTTATTTGATGGGTAAACTTTAAAAATGTCATGGTGGTATGTATATATTGAATAAATTTCTCAATATCCCCCACTGGGCCATTCCAAAAAATACATATATTGTCGAGGAATCTACAATAGTAATTCCAATTGTTAGAAAAAGGACTGTTCATAATAAACTTCTTCTCCCATATATACATAATAATGTCCACGTAGGTTGGAGCACAATTGGCCCCCATGGAGACCCCCATTACCTGGTGAAAATATTCGCCAGCAAAGAAAACAAAATTATTCTTTAACACCAGTCCTAATAGCTCAATGATAGCATGAACATCATTGTTATTAATGTGGGGGCACTCCCACAAGGCTTCCTCCAACCACTCCAGTCCCAGGTCAGTAGGAATAATGGAAAAGAGGTCAACCACATCAATGGTTAAAAATACTATTTCTTTCTCAAATAAATGGCGACTTCATCAGATAAAACACATCCGAAATTACACAGTTGGGTATTTAAACTGTGTAATTTCGGATGTGTTTTATCTGATGCAGTCGCTTTTTAAGACGAAAACGTGTGTTGTGCTTGTTGCTGAAGTTTTTTGCACGTTAATAAATTATTTAGTGCCTTATCGTGAGCTTGTTTTTGCCCTGGTGATACCGGTCTGGTGTGGCTGCTTTCCTTGGTGATATCAGTTTATTTGCAGCATTTTCTTGTGAGGTGTTCATTATGGCAGCCAGCCCGGTTTCTCCTCTTGGGCAGGAGAGACAGAGGATTATGCCTGTCGACGGATCCAGGTCCGAAGGGGACGGATTAGTTCAGCTCACGGGCCAACTTACTACTCTTATAAACTTATTGACTCCAATTGGTTTGGGTATTAATAATATCCTTACAGAACAACGTAACCTTTCCAAACTGGTAATTCATTCTCAAGACATTCCCCCCACCACTGCTGAATCGGATGGTCCGGTGTGTTTGCGAGTGCACGCAAAACCAGGAAATAGTTCTTCCACTGATTTTAACAGCACTCTGGCTGTTTTGCGAGAGGCTGCTTTACCTTCGAATGTGGAAGTTCTCAGGGGTTCTGAAAATGAGGTTAACAACTGCCCCACTTCGTCCTTTACGGAATGGATGTTTACCAAGCCAAATTTCAGTATGAGGAGCATAACAACAGCCGCGTAGGTGGGGGACACAATTATTTGGAGCTTCAACGGCGTTTTGAAAATGCCCTTTACCGATACAGGACATTGGAGTTGGACAACTTGTACTTACTAGAAAATCTTAACAAAGGTACTGTGCCTAAAGGTTTGAGGGTATATAAATATCCTAACCAGGTTATTCCTGGAAGCGAATTTCATAAAGATTTAATTGAAGCCTTTGACCAATGTGGTTGGAGTATTATTAAAGCTATCATAAAGAAGAACAGTCAAGAACTTTCTGTGTTACAGCAGGACATTTCTAACTATTTTAAACGTATGTCCGATGATTTACTGTTTGACTCTGCCAAATAATATGATATTAGGAGGGAGGTGGATTTGCATTGTGAGACTGTTTTAAACCGCAAATATAAGAAGTTGAGGAGAGATCTCCTAGAATATGAGCAAGGGCGACAATATCCTAGTCCACCACAATCTAGATGGCATCCACACCAATATACTAGGGAGCAGTCATTTTTACCGAATGGTTCTAATCCAGTTGAAATTGATGAAAACAGGGGTGAAATATTTCCCAATGAGGAAATACAGGGAGAATGTTTTGAGGGGGAACCAGTACTACGTAGGTCTGAACGTATACGCCAGCAGGGACAGCAGTCCCTTAATGATTATCACCCTTTAGACAGAGCCCCTCAAGAACGGAGGGGGGGTGGGGGGTTTCCTCAGGCATGGAAGAAAAACCGGAGGCAGGATTGGTAGAAACTGGAGAACAGGTTACGACCCCTTTAGGGCAGTATACATTACACATTAAGGATAATTATCACATTTACAATTATAGTGATTTTTTTGGTTTCCGACACATGCTTTCAGTTGTTTACAAAAGGTTTCAAATTTGTGCCCAAAACGTAGCAATTTGATTCATGCTATTTTGGATTTAAAGCTTTTTATATGCAAGCTTAATTTGGAAAATCCTTTGGGAGGTGTTTCTGGGACTCCTAGTTTTTATTTAAGAAAATCCAGTATTTTTAACCCTCCACTTCATCCACAGCTTAAAAATTTAGAACAAAGGATCGAAAACAGGTTTAGAAAAGAGCTGGGTTTGGATAGATTTGAGGCTAATTTAACCGTGCAGGAAAGAGAACTATTGGAAAAACTTAGTAAGGATCTCACCTTGAGGGTTATGGAGCCGGATAAAGGTGGGGGGACGGTTATAATGGACAACCATTTGTACCAGTCCAAGATGTAAGATATTTTGCATGATTATGATAAATACACCTCGGCTTCCCTCAATGAAATCCATGTGTCCTATCGTAAGATAGATTTGGCTATTCAGGATTTACTAGACCAGGAGGTGACTGAAATGCATACCTATACTTTTCTTTCCAATTCTGATCCTAGGGTACCCTCGATATTTGGGATACCCAAGGTGCACAAAAATCCCTCGGACCCGCCATTGAGGCCTGTTGTAGCAGCTCAAGGCTCAAAGACCCACAATATTTCTAAATATGTGGATTGGAAACTTAAAGAGTTGTGGGGAAGACAGGAATATATTCTTAAAGATTCATGGGCCTTTTTACGTAGCATATCACCCCATTTATTTGAGAAAGAAATAGTATTTTTAACCATTGATGTGGTTGACCTCTTTTCCATTATTCCTACTGACCTGGGACTGGAGTGGTTGGAGGAAGCCTTGTGGGAGTGCCCCCACATTAATAACAATGATGTTCATGCTATCATTGAGCTATTAGGACTGGTGTTAAAGAATAATTTTGTTTTCTTTGCTGGCGAATATTTTCACCAGGTAATGGGGGTCTCCATAGGGGGCCAATTGTGCTCCAACCTACGCGGACATTATTATGTATATATGGGAGAAGAAGTTTATTATGAACAGTCCTTTTTCTAACAATTGGAATTACTATTGTAGATTCCTCGACGATATATGTATTTTTTGGAATGGCCCAGTGGGGGATATTGAGAAATTTATTCAATATATACATATCACCACGACATTTTTAAAGTTTATCCATCAAATAACCTATGATAGTGTAAATTATCTGGATGTGACACTTACAAAGGTGGGGGGGGGGTTAAATCTTGTATTTATAGAAAACCCACCTTCTCCAACGGGTACTTACATTACTTGAGTTCCCACCCACACTTTCAGAAAAGAGGAATCCTCAAGGGGCAGTATGTCCGTGTTTCTCGAATGACTTCCTCGGATCAGGATTTCAGGTTAGAATGTGAAGTGTTAAAATCTTTATTTTTGGAAAGGGGATATCCTATACAAATGGTAATGTCTGTACAAGAAGAGGTTATTGCAGCCCGTGACACTAGGTTTGGCCCAATTTTAGGAAAAATGTATACAGGTAATGAAGGTGGTTCCCCTAAGAGTAATGTAGAAAAGTTTTCTGGTAATTTTACCTTTATTACAGATTTTAGTGGTAATGCAACCCACCTTAGAAATATTGTTGAGAAGGAGTGGCACATGTTTCAGGAGTTAACTGACTTGGACACATTTAAAGATAGGCAGATAAAAACTATATTTAGGAGGGGACAAAACATGAAAAGATTGTTGTAACAACAGGAGTATCCTTTGCAGAAATCAAGAACAAAAATAGGTACATACAAGTGTGGGTGTTGCTCCTCCTGTAAATATGTAATACAGGATAGTCATTTATATTTGGAGAGTCGAAACAGGGACATCAAGGCTATGGGCTATTATAATTGTATGTCCAGTGGATTGGTATATTTGGCTATATGTCAAAATTGTCCGGCGTTTTACATCAGAAAAACTGAACGACAATTCAAAAGGCGTATATACGAGCATATTTATGACATTGCCAAACTCAAAATTACCAATGCACTGTATAAACATACTACTGTATGTGAAGGTGCTAAATTTTTGTTTTTTGTAATTGAGACTGTTCCAAGAGATATAAGGGGTGGACCCTGGGAGGCGAGTTTAGCCCATAGGGAAACATACTGGCAGATCTTATTGGAAGCTACTAAAGCGCCTGGGTTAAACAAATCCATTTCTATAGTGCCCTATCTTAAGCTAAAAGCCCGACACATTTAATCAAGGGGTTAGTAAAAATTAATTATTAATGGAAAATTATTGTTTTTATCTACATCTGATTATGGGTGTTTTGAAACATGTATATACATGTATTTATAAACATTTTATTTAATTTTATGTGTTTAAAAATTTTAAAGATGGTAGACAAGTTATTAATTTAAATGTGACAACATAATTGTTTGATTGAATTCATTTAGGGTGGGTATTTAAACTGTGTAATTTCGGATGTGTTTTATCTGATGAAGTCCCTTTTAAGACGAAAACGTGTGTTGTGCTTGTTGCTGAAGTTTTTTGCACGTTAATAAATTATTTAGTGCCTTATCGTGAGCTTGTTTTTGCCCTGGTGATACCGGTCTGGTGTGGCTGCTTTCCTTGGTGATATCAGTTTATTTGCAGCATTTTCTACAGAGCCTGTGATCCTAATCCTGATACTGTGGATGTGAAAATCTGATGGCCAGGTGTCATAGGAAAAATAAACTTTAAAAATGATCAATACACGGTAGGTTCAGGTTAAGGCACTTTAATCATGCAGCAAGGAGACAAAAACGTGCTAATACAGAGTCTGTCTAACTAAAATCAGGAAGTAAGTCTATCTTTATACACTTTCTAACAAGCCATTGCCTACCAAGCTGACATAACAGATCACAAGTTTTAACATCATCATTACATAGCAGCTGTTTATCCATAATTTTCTGCTTGCACTTTCAATTTTATGAAAAGCTTCCTAAGAAAAACAACGTGGCCTTGGTGACCACCGTTTAGATACAGTTTCCCACTATGTTATGTTTCCATTCAAGGTACTATAGCTAATTCGAGCACAAAGCAAGTACAGATTCTTCAAGCAGTCCGTTGTCTTATGTATCTCTTCTTTTCTGCAGCTGTGCATGTTTTCATAACATGAACAGAGCTAATTGTTCAAAATCATAACATTATAGAATATGGTATTGTTTAATTTATTACTTCCTGACCAAGCAGATAATCACCTGCTTCTCAGTACATTTCCAAAAGGCATAAACATGAATTTTGCTGAGCTAGCAATTACTTGGTCAGGGGTCATCTTGCAAGTTTCAGAAAACATGCTGCAGTTTCAAAAAGCATCTTATAATTTCATAGAGAATTAAGCTGTATATAAAATAGAATGAAAACGTCTTAACTCTTTTAGCTTCTAATAAGCATTAGACATATACATAAATGCATATTTCTCTGACATTTCCCCCCTGTTTATACTTTTTATTCTATTTTTTTAAAGCATAAACAGTTTACTTCTTCTCCTAACCTCTTCCATTCCGGATTTGCAGTTAAGAGAGTCATTTAGTTTAGACTTATGAAAGCATTTCAGTTTTTAACAACTCTTCAATTTCAGTACTTTGATACAAAGTCTCAGAAACTGACATGTCTATAAAATCTTTGATTAATTTTTTCATGCAGGGAATACCACAACAAATGCATGCTCCTAATAGGAGTAATCCCACACAAATGGCAATCAGGATGTTCATTAGGATGGAACCCCCCCCCGAACAAATTCTTGAAAAAGTCCGTCAGAGGGTTTGGGCCTGGTTTGGTCATGGTCGACACTTGCTGGATCACCTCAAGATGGTTGTTTATCTCGTGCTGGTTGTCAGAAATATACGAACAGCATTCTTCTTTGATTAAAGTGCATGTGCCAACTCTCACCGCTAGGGTGAAGTCAAGAGCCATGCGGTTTTGAAGTACCACAGTTCTCATAGCATTTAGTTCATCAGTCACTAATTCGAGAGCAGAAAAAGTTGCATTTGCTCATAACTTCGAGAAGTTTGGACAGTTTTCTCAGCTCCCAAATCGATTTCACTGCGCCATATGCAGGGGCTATGCCTGCCCATTATATAATAGTGTCACTCAAGTCAATATGTGTCAGTTTATCTTTGTTTTTCACAGAGTTATGGTTTCTCCACCCTGCTTCGATTCGTCCCACTGGATTCTTGGGTCTCTTGATTGGACATCTAGGTTTACTGTTAACCTTTCTGATGTTTCGAATTTTCCCCTGAAGCAAAGCTGCAGTGTGTCGTATGGCCGGAACCAGGTAACCCAAAAAACAACTGCCGGACCAATTCTCAGGTAGCCATTTATATGCCTTTTTCCCACAAACAAAATAACAATTCTCTACTTTAGTATTGATATATGCTCGCCCTGCATGAAACATTTTTTTGTCAATAATAGAAAGTTGCTTCAAAAGAACAGGATTATGCTGTATTTCACTAACAGTTCTCTTCATTTTTTTAAAATATGAGTCATAGTTCGTATCACAGATAGTTTCTGCCTTATTAGCCTTAATGTAACATTTATAAGAAACAGTCATATTGCAATTGCTCCAACCCACCTGAATAGTGTCATTTTATAAAAAAATACAATCCCTTTTTGTGTAACAGGTAGGTACAATGCTATTTTGTCTTGTGATTTCATGGGTGTAGTATCAAAAATCAAGTTTTCCTAGGTCTCATTGACCCCTAGGGGGACAGCAGTCATCAATAATCCCCCGTATGCTGTTGGTATATCTGGGCAAATCCAGCAGTTCGAAACATTAAAAGTCTCAGCATACACATATTTAATTGCTTGGTAAGTGTTAAAGTTTGGATGCCAGTCTATGAGTAATGCATCACGTTTGTTCAGTTCAACTCATGTGGCTGGAAAAAGGAAAGGCCACAGCAAAAAGATCATTGCTATCAGTATAGCTATCAGGATAATCATATAATTTTTCTGAGGTTGTTCTGCATCCCTGTTTACTCTATACCTGGTCATTTTGTTCTCGATGTACAACAGTAACAAGGTTTTTGTCCAATTCAAAGTTCTTAACCAATTTACAGTGTGTCAGATGAATCCAGGACGCTCGCTCTGTGATCTTGACTACTGTGGGTGTTGACAGTAGCACTTGGTACAGTCCTTCCCACTTCGGAGAACTCCAATTCTTTTTCTTCACGACTTTCACCCAGACCCACGTGCCTCGGACTATTGCTGCTTCCGATGGTCTGGCTTGTTCTTTATCTGAAACAGAATTTAACTGCAAAAGTTTGTTATTCAAAAATCGCCTCATATACTCTGCAAGTGAACTGTCAGCCTCCTGGTCTGCAGGCATGAGAGGTTTCCACTGAGGTGTATAATATGCCCTCCCAAACAAAATTTCAAAAGGAGTTAACCCTTTTACATTTGGAAGAGTTCTCATACTCAACAGTGCCAGAGGCAGACAGTGCACCCAGTTCTTTTGTGTCTCACTAATCAATTTCCTAAGCTTATTTTTCAAAACTCCATTATGCCTCTCTACTAATCCTGAAGATTGGGGGTGGTATGCACAATGGTTTTTCAGAGAAATCCCAAAATAACGGCTCAATTGTTGTATAGTTTGATTTACAAAGTGTGTGCCATTGTCACTATAAATCTTTTCTGGTATGCCAAATCTAGGAATAATTTCTTTAACGAGGACTTTTGCAACAGTAGCTGCATCTGGATTTTTAGTTGGAAAAGCTTCCACCCATTTGGAAAACATATCTATAATGACAAGGCAGTACTTTTTATTTTCACATTTGTTTAGCTCTATAAAATCCATACAGATAGTATGGAACAGATACGGTGGTGTAGGGAAACTCCCTTGCTTAGGCTTCAGTGCCCCCAGTGCATGATGCTTGTTACAAACATGGCATGCTGCACAAAAATTTTTTGTGCAGTTTGTAAATCCATACATTGTAAACACTCAATTCACTAACTGTACCATCCCCCCTGTTGAGACATGGCACTGCCCATGGCTCAACAAAGCTGCATATCTAAACAAATTAGATGGTAAAATTGGTTTTCTTTCTTTGGTGATGTACAGCCCTTTCTCAAGAATTGCTCCTCGTTTTATCCATTTTTGTTTTTCTACATTTGTAGTAAGTGTCTGCATTGTTTTTAACATTTCTAAATCTAAAATCTCAGATGGTTGTAATTCCTCACTC
Source organism: Protopterus annectens (assembly GCF_019279795.1). Lineage (NCBI taxonomy): Eukaryota > Metazoa > Chordata > Ceratodontiformes > Protopteridae > Protopterus > Protopterus annectens. The sequence goes on from NC_056725.1 coordinate 1,568,414,209, forward strand.
AAAAGAAATACTTCTGAAGCTGAAGCTGCTTGCTTTGCAGCTGTATCAGCTCTTGCATTACCTTTTGAAATCCTATCCTGTTGTTTGGTATGAGCTACGCATTTACAAATAGCTACTTTCTGAGGTAACTGAATAGAGTCTAACAAATCTAAAATAAATTACGCATGATTAATTGGTTTACCAGTAGATGTTATCATTCCTCTATTTTTCCACTGCTGTTGAAAAACATGTACAGTAGAAAAAGCATACTGGCTGTCAGTAAAAATGTTCACTCATTTATCCTTTGCCAAGGTACATGCCCTTGTTAAAGCAATCAATTCTGCTGCTTGTGCAGATAAGTTGTATGGTAAAGACTTTGCTTCTAAAATCTCAGTATCAGAAACTACTGCATACCCCACTAGATTCTGTCCTGTAGGACCCCTCCTACACAAGCCGTCCACATAGTATGTCACCTCGGCATCATCCAAGGGAACATCTGTGAGATCATTTCTAGGTAGTGTCTTTTGCTCAATCTCCTGCAGGCAGTAGTGTGGTTTGCCATCTGCAGGGGTTGGGAGCAAGGATGACGGATTCAAAGTTGTGCATCGTTCAATTGTCATATGAGGTTGGCTCAACAATATAGTCATACAGGAAAGATGTCGAGCAAGAGAAAGATATGCTACTTTTCCTGCAGAAAAATAATCGCGACTGCATGAGGCACTCTCAACGTGAGAGGGTGGAATAACACTACTGAGGCTGAAGCCTGCACTGCCATTGCAGCTGCGACTACTGCTTGTACACAGTGGGGCAGGGATCATGCCACTGGGTCTAGCTGTGATGAATAGTAAGCTATGGGGCGTTGTTTGTCCCCATGCTGCTGTGTTAACACTGATATCATAAAACCCTGCTTACAATCTACAGTTTGGAAAAATCGTTTATGATAGTTCGGTAATCCTAAAACTAATGAGGATGCTATCAGTTGTTTCAATTTGCGGAAAGCTGATTCTGCTTCTGGTGTCCACTGTAATAAATCTTGTGCTGCCATAGGCTTCTTGAATATCAAGTTGGTCAGTGGAGCAGATTCCAAGGCATAGTTTGGAATCCAACTCCGACAAAAATTAGTCGTACCTAGGAAGGACATCATTTCCTTCTTGGTAGTTGGTTTGGGTGCTTGTAATATTGCTGTTTTTCTGTCTTCATCTAATATTCTGCCCTCTTTGGATATTACATATCCCAGGTATTTGACCTGTTTTTTCCAAAGTTGCAGTTTGTTTTTGTTTACCTTGTGTCCTTGAGTAGCTAAAAATTGTAGTAATGCTATGGTATCTTCTCTGCATTCTTGCTGGGTGGGGGCTGCCAGCAGAATGTCATCAACATAAAGTAAAATCTGGCTGCCTTTCAGTGGGATAAATCCCGCCAGGTTACTTGCCATTTCCTGTGCGAATATTGTTGGACTCACAATATCCCTGTGGTAGTCGTGTATATGTATACCTTTTCCCCTGAAATGTAAATGCAAACCAATGTTGGCTGTCAGGGTGTATCGGTATTGAGAAAAACGCATTGCTAATACCTACCACAGAAAAATACTTTTGTTGAGGTTTCAAATAATTTAATAATGTGTGTGGATCTGGCACATAGGTGCCCTAGGTATAACTGCGTCATTTACAGCTTGTAAATCTTGGACCATACACCATTCTCCATTTGCTTTCCTAACAGGAAATAAGGGTGTATTACATGGTGAATTGGGAGATTCTATCAATACTCTTTCCTTAAGTAAGGCTGCTATTATAGGTTTGATTCCTACTTCTGCATCCTTTCTCAAGGGATACTGTCTCTTTTGAGGTCTAAATGCTGACTTTGGTGTAATAGTGACTGGTCCTGCTGTGTGAATAAGTCCTACATCTGATTTTCCTGTTGACCAGAGAGTCTCTGGTATGCCTCGTAAGGCTTTTTCCTCTTCCTCTAGTAAGAGTGATACTCAGCTGTCCTCACTTGCCTGCAAGTGTACAGCTGGGTGTGTCTGTGTATCCAATTTAACTTCTGCTTTTGTATTCCCTGTTCTGAAAGTTCTAATTCTGTCTGTTTTTCCCACCTTGTGACGTTTTCTCCTAGGTCTGCCCACTTCACATTTTTATCTTTAGTCAAACTCACATGTGGTAATTGATTAGATTTGTAAAGTGCTAGGAATTCCTGGGGCAATGAACAGCTTACTACACTGTTTCCTTCTGTGTCCCAGTACAGATTTCGTAATACTAATCTGTTAGCATGGTTTCTAAACAGTTCTTGCTCATATTCTTTATCAGGTCCTGGTTTGCTACAGTAATATAGAGTGCAATGCAACAAATGCTGTTTATCAGTGTCAAGGGAGGGGGATTTACTGATGGCTACTTTCATCAGTTATTCGGTTACTGCCCCTGGACCAGTCGCAACCAAGTCCTGGTTGTACCAATAAAATGTTTCACCCTCCGGTCACACTACAAAGGTATCCATCTGTTGCTGTGCTTCCATACCCTGCATAGTTGGAACTACTGCTATGCCAAATATCTGCATTAGGTCTCTGCCCAAAAGATTTACTTGGCATTTTGCAGAAACAACAATTTTGCTTTTCTGGGTCATCCCTGAAACAGGGTCAGTTATTGGTATGTTGTGGGAGAGTGGCTCCTGATAGAGCTGTCCATTAGCTGCTTTCACTAATATGTAATCAAGTGATTCTGAATTTTCTGGTAGTTTAGAAGGATGTATCAGAGTCCGTGAAGCCCCTGAGTCACACAGGAATTTAACTTCCCTCCCCTCTACCAGAAGTGTAACTTCCGGTTTTGTGTCTGCTAAGTAGAGCTCTAGGCTCAATAATGCCAAGTCTAAAATTTCATTTTCTTCATTATCTGTGATTTCATGCACATCCTCTATTTCTTCTATCACATTCTCTACTCCTTCTATCACATTTGCACTTGTCTTTTCTTGATTATTCCTTTCCAGTGATTCTTGACTATCATATAGTCAGTCCTCACCCTCCTTGTCTTCTGTGGTTACCTTTTTATTTTGCCTGCAATCCCTTGCTAAATGTCCCTTTTTTCCAAATTTAAAACATTCACCCCTTTTCTTTCTCTCTTCAAACTCCTCTGATCATTTATCAGATTGTTTGTTTCTCTGGGCATTTTTCTTACCCTTCTTCCCAGACTGTAATACAAAGACTTCTGATCCGTCTTCTACTGCAAATACTTGAGTTTTCTTTTTCTTTTTGCTATTAAAATGCCTTTTGGCATGTCTTGCATATTCAAGTAATGACTGTAATCTACTTGTACGATGATCTACCATGTGTTTTGTAATAAAGCTGCTAATGGGTGCAATACTGCCTTTCAAAAATGCATTCTTTAGCTGCTGCTCATATGGGGAATCATGTGTTTGGTCCTCAGGTATCTGCATTCCACAATGGTTATTAAAACACTCTAATAATCTGGCATAATATCTATCAACAGTTTCACCTTCTTGTTGTATGCATTGATTAATGTAAGTCCAGTCAGCTCTAGGCTTCCATTTTTCAGAGATTCGGTCTGTCAGACCTTTCACTCTGTTATCCAGTTCTGCGTTACTATGTGGGAGTGGCCTATGTTCTGCGTCACGGGGATTCCAGTTGCCACTGATCATGTGCCAATCTGGACCTATGATTTGTCTGACTACTTTCTTTACTTCCTCTCCATTTAAATGGTAACTTAACCTCAAGCCCTGTAAGTCTTCTAAGAATTTTCTAAAATTAACTTTCGGATGGGGAATTCCCTCTGTGGCTTTCCGGATGTCTTCCGTTGTCCACGGTCTATATACTAGAAGAGTTGGGTCCTGTCCTGCCTGTGGATTTGGTACTTCTATGAGTGGACATATCTCTTCTTCACTCATAGCTTGTGAATTTTTATTTATTTCATACAATTCAATATCCCCTCTTAAGTTGCGTGTTTGAGACCTAGTCTCGATAGGATCTCTGACAAACAGTTTTGGTTTTGCAGAGACAGCTAGATATAGCGGAGGTAGATCAACTTGTCCACTCGCTTCATATTCTGATAAGGGAAGTGGAGGGGGTGGAGGGGCTGTTGCTATTACCAAGTTATTGTCTTCTTTATCTAAAAACATTGCTTTTGAATTTTTATTCTTTTGTTCCCTGCGGTTTGCTTCCTCAAGCCACCTGTGTGCCTGAGGAACTCCTAATTGACGTTGCTTTTTTATCTGACCTTTTGCGTCTGTTTTAAGTTGTTTGACAAGTTTGATAAGTGAAGTTTTATCTAATTTACCATCAAATTTGTATTTATTAACCCATTTTGTATAGTACCTAACATTGTCGGCACGCTGTAATTGCATATATTTCGCGTCTTCGGTTAAAGGCAGATCTCGGGAACTTTTTGTGCACTTATTTCCCATGTTGTCTTAACTTAGTTAGAAATTGTTACGTAACCCTTTTTATCACGTGGTACCATGATTTTCACTTCTTCACAATTTATCTAGAATAACTGCCTACCTATCCTGTTTCCCTGATCTATGACAAGACAGCAATCTTTTTTGCCCCTGATTTACAAAAAATCTCCCTGACAAAAACAAATACTGTAACAAGTCCCTGATCTGAAACAAAGGAAAGGTAAATTCCTCTTCCTCCATGATTGATCGTTTCACCGGAACTGTTGACTCATCCTCCAATCGCAGATCAGAAACAGTGGCTGGCCTCTTTTGAACGACAATTCAGTTGGAGGTCTTTTCAAAGCAGAAGAACCGATGTGGCTTCTTTCCCGTACAGTTTCATGCCACCGGGCCCATCTGGCCTGAGCTAGAGCGAGAGATTTCCGGTCTGAAGGATCAATCTGTCATAGGAAAAATAAACTTTAAAAATGATCAATACACGGTAGGTTCAGGTTAAGGCACTTTAATCTTGCAGCAAGGAGACAAAAACGTGCTAATACAGAGTTTGTCTAACTAAAATCAGGAAGTAAGTCTATCTTTATACACTTTCTAACAAGACATTGCCTACCAGCTGACGTAACAGATCACAAGTTTTAACATCTTCATTACATAGCAGCTGTTTATCCATAATTTTCTGCTTGCACTATCAATTTTATGAAAAGCTTCCTAAGAAAAACAATGTGGCCTTGGAGACCACCGGTTAGATACAGTTTCCCACTATGTTATGTTTCCATTCAAGGTACTATAGCTAATTCGAGCACAAAGCAAGTACAGATTCTTCAAGCAGTCCTTTGTCTTATGTATCTCTTCTTTTCCACAGCTGTGCATGTTCTCATAACACGAACAGAGCTAATTGTTCAAAATCATAACATTATACAATATGGTATTGTTTCATTTATTACTTCCTGACCTAGCAGATAATCATCTGCTTCTCAGTACAGTTCCAAAAGGCATAAACATGAATTTTGCTGTGCTAGCAATTACTAGGTCAGGGGGCATCTTGCAAGTTTCAAATAGAATTTTGCTGTGCTAGCAATTACTAGGTCAGGGGGCATCTTGCAAGTTTCAGAAAGCATACTGCAGTTTCAAAAAGCATCTTATAATTTCATAGAGAATTAAGCTGTATATAAAATAGAATAAAAACGTGTTAACTCTTTTAGCTTCTAATAAGCATTAGACATATACATAAATGCATATTTTTCTGACACCAGGTATGTGGCAATAATCCCTGGTGAATTTTGTGTGCTTGCTTGATGGCTGAGACTTTGGTACCAATCCTCTAATTTATTTATATGAATTATTGATGCATGAGTCTGTGCTACCAGTTCTTTCTGACGTTAAAGTTAATGATTGACAACTGGGTCTGTGGTATAAATCCTCCATGATGTTGATGAGACTGACAAATGGTGGAGCCTGTGGTACTAACTGTTGATGCTATTTATGTGAATGATTAATGGCTGAAACTGTGGTACCAATGCCTGATACTGCTGATGTGAATGATGGTAATCCTTGATGATGAAGATATAAAAGACTCATTAGTGATTCTTTGGTACACGTTCCCAATGCTGTTATTATAAATGTATAAAATGAATCTAATGACGTTCCACATTGTGATTAAAGGAATGAAAATGCTTATTCACTTGAACTCTTGTCTACTGTGTCATTCTGAACCTGGCAACTGACTTTTTTGTGTGTTGTGATTCTTTTGATACAAATGATTGACTGAGGTATGTGTAATACATATCTGTCATGCTGTCAAACTCTTGGCTGTACATTGGCTAACTAACTGAATGGCTGAATCTGCATTACTAATTCCAGAGGTGTTGATAGGAATGACTGATGACTTGGTCTGTGGTGCTATCCTTTATGGCAGCACCCATGGTACTAAACTGTTATGCTGTTGATTTTAATTAATGGATGCGTAATCTTTGGTGCTAATCCCCATTATTGTTGATATGGATAACTCTTGGCTGAGTTTGTGGTACCAAGTCATAATTCTGCTGATTTGAATGACTGATGGCATAGACTAGGGCACATATCCCTAATGCTGTTAATGTAAATGAGTAAATATGTAGTTATGGTACCAAACTATCATGCTATTGATGTTAGTTAATGATGGTAGAATCTGCGGTGTTAGTCCGTGTTACTATTGATATGGTTGATTAATGACTGATTCTGTGGTACCAATCCCTCATGTTGTTAAGGTGAGTGATTGATAAGATTATCATACCAGTCCCTACAGTGTTGATATGAATGACTGATGATGATTCTGTTAGACCAATCCCTGATGCTGTTAATGTGAATAAACGATGAATGAGACTGTTAGACCAATCCGTGATGCTGTTGATGTGAATGTGAAATGGTGAAATCTTGGATCTAATCCCTGTTACTTTTGACATGAATGATTGATAGCAGAGTCTATTGTAACAATCCTTGATGCTGCAATACCATGAATATTTCATTGACTAAATAACTATTTATTTTTCAAACATAGCAGAGCCACATGGGTACTTAGAGTAATCAAATAATTACCCCCTTCATTGCAATCCTGGATATTTAAATATTGTCACTATGGCTATAGAAATAGACAACAGGCTTAATTCATCTGTTCTAGTTTCTGCTTATATGCAGTATTTTATTGTAAGTGGCAAAATAAATTAATTTAGGCATGTGTCATTCTAAGCCTGTCTCTTAATGAGCTCTAAGCATGAAGAAAGAGCTCATCTTTTCTTTGTTTAATCTCATATTTATAAATTCTTTGCTTAAACCACTTCTAGTTTTTGCAAAGCCTCAAGGATATTTTGTGCTATGCAAACACCAGTCAAATTTATTTCTGTATATATTTGTATAGATATCTATATATATATATCTATATATATCTATATATATATATATATATATATATATATATATATATATATATATATATATATGTGTGTGTGTGTGTGCTGTATTTTACTGAGTTGTCCCTTTTTAATTCATTAATTCATAGATTGTTACTTGCCTAATAATCCAAGGGGCCTTTGTAAGCTGAGCCAAGTTTTCCTCAAAGCAATAATGATGTCCTTGATCCAAAAAGGACATTGAGGGCCAGGCATTTATAAGTTACCTTTTCCAATATGGGACATGGGTGCCAGGCATGGTGTAAATTTCCTGTTCCCCATCCACTGATCTAGGTTGCAGTTAAACTGGGTAATAGATGAACTCAGCTTTGCATGGATGGGAAGTCTGTTTCACAGAAGGGGCAGTCTCTGGGACACATATATGTCTGCCCAGCATGTTCGGTTTAAGTCATAGACAAAATTCAGTTCCCTAAACCTTGTATTTCTGGTACTCTTTGACTTAAAAATATGTAGGGGATTCATAAGTGTGGGTTTGCGGATGCCTTGTAAGCCAGTTATAGGCCACCCCTCAACAATCTATAACAGACTGAGTAGAGGCAAAGGTCTTTAAGCTGCCCTGCTTAAGACAAGTTTGTTATGCCTTGTATTCTTTTTTGTAAAGAATCTCTGAGGTCACTCTAGTTGCTGCATATGCCTGGTCAGGTACATACCAAAGGGAGCATTGTACTCTGATTGATCTCATAAAGGCAGAGCACAGTGGGTTAATGATCTCTTTGGACCTAGATGCCATGCCCTTACTTATAAGTTGTGCAATATAAAAGGACTTCTTCATCACTCTGACCATGTAGTGGTCGAAGGTTAGTCCACTTTCTAAGTGTGTACCCAGATCCCTGATCACTGAGTCAACCCTTAAGGCTTTATTATCAACATGGTAATTAGCCAGGATGGTTGACTTCCAAAGGGTACAATTAAGCATTTCTTAACATTGAGTTTAAGACCATGGATTTGGAACCATTTGTTAATGACAGACAGACCTTACTGAAGAATGCTAGTGTCTGCAGAGAAGTTGATGATAACCCCCAGCTTGTAATCATTTACAAACTTAGTCAGCCATAAACCTTCAGCATTTTCTCCCGTTTAAGAGAAATAGATGCACTGATGGCCTCCACTAGTGGTTGGCCTCTTGGAGGGGGTGCCACAACTATTTTGACCTCATGGGTCCTATCAGTGAGCCAGCTGGCTATCTAGTGGGTGATAAAAGGGTTTGTATCAAAACTACTGAATTTATGTATAAGGCTTGAGTGGGGTATTGTGTCAAAGACACTGACCAGGTGGAGGTAAGCTGTGTACATAGTCACACCTTCATCCCGTGCTTTGATGACCCTCTCAAGAAATTCCACCAGATTTAATAGGCATGACCTTCCTTTACCAAAGACAAACTGTGATGGGTTCACCATTTGCAGGTTACTTTTGTCCTCATTTATCATATCCATGATAATTCTTTCCATGACCTTACATCTAAGACTAGTAAGACTCATGGGCCTGTAGTTACCTGGATCAGTGGTTGGACCTCCTATGTGCAGAGGAATGCCTGTAGCCATCTTTCATTCCTTGGGTACATAACCTGACTGAAGGCTCCATTTGAAAAGCGATTCAAGTGGACCAGAGAGGAAATGTTTCATGCTAATTATTAAACATCCCAGGATGTTATCAGGGCCCATCAATGCAATGTTTTTGGTCTTGGAAAGTGCATTGATGACCTGTTCTCTAGTAATGGTTAGGGGGATTGTGGTATGCAGTATTTCCTTTGGACTATAAGGGGGGAATGCAGGGAGAAATTTGAGCTGAACCTATCAGCCAAAAGGCTAACAATGCTGGTTCAGTGTGGGTGATAATATTTACAATAAGTTCTCCTCATTGGTGTGTATTTCCTTTGAGTTTACTGACATAGTTGTAGAAATCTTTGTGGTTGTCCTTTGCCTTTGAAGCTTTTTTTTCTTCAAATGTAGACTTTGAAGTATTAATTGACACTCTTAGCTGCCTGTTTAGATTGGTAGAGGGCTTTTAGTCTGTATAGCTTAACTCCTCTTATGCTTGGTCAAGATTTTTTTGTTTTGTTTTGTTTTATAACCAATTGATTTTGTGATTCTCATTTATGTTGGTTATAAGAGGAGATGCATGCACTTGACTGCATGGCAATTATGTATCAAATAGTATATTAAAAAATAAAATAAAATAATCAATACTGAATCCCAGTCTATATTAATCAGATTGGGGTCCACTGAGGAAGTGTTCTTAGCTTTGGTGAGTGCAATGAGTACATGCTTCCTAGTTATAGTTGGAGGGGTTATGTTTGAGAGTATTATTGAGCAGATGGTTGGGGCAAGACAGTGTAAAGCTGGAACGGAATTTGTCTGCTAACAGGTTCTCTATATCACTAGGCTTGGTGAATTTGGCACCATTAACCACCAGTTTAGCAAATTGCTGCATGCTGCTCTTGAGCTTTCTGCCATAGTTGTAGAAGGCCTTATGGTTACCTTTCACCCATAGCTCTCAACAGTCCAGATTTTTGCAGAATGTCCAGATTTTTGTCTCATATTTTTGGTCTGTTTCTCATACAATCTGTGGTTTTCTAGCAAATCACTGAAGACTGAATTCATTAAATAATGGCATACATTTGCATTACATACTTAATATCCTTCAAAAAATGCATGGTAACACAAATCCTGTTATTATAATAACCTTCTAAGTTTATATGAGCAATACTTAAAATCTGTCCCTATTTCTGGGCTTTTGTCCCCCCATTATTTCATGCTTTGTTCAGATTTCTTGAGCTAAGAGGTTGAGAAATATGCATATGGGAGAATATCTTAACCTCAAAGTTGTCTTTGCTTGACCTAAATAGCCCTCTTTGTTGCCTTTTTATTTTGATGAGTTTGTATCTTTTTTGTTGTACATCATGTTTAATTTGGGATGCCATCAGGGCAGTTTTTTCTGGGGCCAGTTCTGGCTTTACTTCAGGTAGGTACAGCAACCTCTATGCAGTCATTGACATGGTTATACAGAGTTTTTGAGAGCAATTCAGCACTGGCTGGTGTGCTGTCAGGGTTTGGAGCAGCACTGAGTTTTGACAAACTATTACTTAATAATAGGTAATTTGCCTTGGAGTAGTTCCTAACTTTTACTGGTTTTAGTAATATTACAGAGTTGATCTTGATTTTGAAAGAGATAGCGTTATGGTTGGGCCTTACCAGAGAAGATGAGACTTTGGGGGGATGCAGTGTTCTCCCATATTTGTGAGCATGAGATCCAGTATGTTAGAGCCTATAGGCTGCATATTCACTATTTGGTCAGGAGTTTTTGTATTTATGAAGTCCAGGAATTTCTGTGCCTGTAGATTTGAGGCTGTGTAGGATTCCCCATCTATAGAAGGGTAATTAACGTCTACCATGAGTTGAGTACTAGGTTGGATGGTAAATGTCTCCAGTAGGTCCAGGTATGCATTGTGACCTTTTTGGGACATGGAGGGTGACCTGTGGCTGGCTAGGATACGGTACAGAATTTTATCTATGGTGAGCTGCATGTGGAAGAACTCCAGGACATCATCCTGTTTGACCAATTTAGAGTTATGCTTGCTATTGATATATATATATATATATATATATATATATATATATATATATATATATATATTGAGACATCTCCACCTTTAGCTCTTGCCTGCACAGCTACTGGTCTAAAAGTGTGGATGGCACTGAAACCTTGTACTGGTGGGAGACACTCTGCCACTTTAAACTACTTCTTGGTAACTGTAAAGATATCTATATTCTTGTGTGTGAGGAGGGCTTGAAGGAAATATATCATTTTTATTTAGGCTCCTGCAGAGCCGGATCGTGGTCAAACATGGCCCTAAGCAGGGTAATGGCTTGGGCCCCCTCATACACCCCCTCCCCCTACACCCATTCCAGAGTCCCATTGTTTGGCTATTTCTCCCCAGTTATCATAAACACTATTCAAACCTTTCAGTGTGCATACGGCTTTCTAATTTACTTCTACAATGGTTATTTGGATTTAATTTAAACTTTTATTTCAAATTTTATAGCTCAACAACTGATAGACATTTGCTAAACAAAGCAATACCATATCACAATGAAAACAGACTTAGCATTAAAACTTTTCTGCTCCTGAAACTCACATTCATTGAAATAGTATTGCAATCCACATTCAAAGAAAATACATCTGGCCAGTGGTGGATAAAATTTACCTTTGGGCTGTTTTCAAATCATAGGCCTCTAGCACACATTTTAGGACCATGCATACATGCAGGTGTTCTTTGATTTTCATTTCTGATTGTATTAAATTATAGCCCTTGTATAATACAGCACCACTTGTTAGAGCATTTTTTAAATTTGTAGTTTTGAACATTTTTCCAGTAAGCAATGAAACAAAATGAATGACAAAACTGCCCAATATGCACAATCTTTACAGAAGTTAAAATCTTCTGAATAATTCCACATTAAACAGGTCTACAACTAATGAAGAGGTTGCTGCTAGCAAGCAACTTTATATTTCAGTGTTTCATCTACAAATTCAATGCTTAATGCGCTTGAAGAATAAATTGCTTATGTTACATTAAATAAATGGTAAGTTGGTAATATTGCAATAAAGAATGGATGGCATACTAACAACAGGTTCATAGTTACTAGGCATTGCATCTCTTTCAAAGGAGGACACACTCAGGACTGTAGAACCCCACCCCTGTTAAATTACAATACAGTGTCAGTAATCCATCTACATGCTGTGGGAGTAGAACCCACAGCCTTCTGCATCAAAAGCAAATATGCAACCTACTGTGCTACTAACAAAGTTTCAAAAGTTTTTGCACAATATTGATACTATTTGCTAAATAACAGCTGCACATTGTAAACAGACAGCTTGAGCAGCATTAAACTTCTCTTCCCCTGAAGCTCTCATTTCCTTATAAAATGTACTTGACACTCAATTTCTTGTAAAATGCAATTGACACTCAATTTAGCTCCTTGAAACTCAAGTTTCTTTTAGCATGGTGATGGTTTGGTGGTTGGGTTCAAGGATTCAGGTTTTTGCTTCTTGTATCTAAGGTACAGGGTTTGAGCATGAACAAATTAACTAACTAGCAGTACACAATCACACACACACACACACACACACACACACACACACACACACACACACACACACACACACGCACAAACACATACAATACTGCAGATACAGTACATGAAAGGGAGGGGGTCATTAAATTCCATGCCTGTAGAAAGGGAGAATAGTCTGTGTGACGATGTACACACAGATGCAACAGGTGTGTGCGACTGGATGCAGAAGGTGTTCAAGAAGACATAGTCCCTCAGCAAGCAGGCCTCCCCCCAGCCAACATAAGCCCCTCAAATATAGTGGGCTCTAGGCAACTGCCTTGTTCGCCTAGTGCTGGAACAAGCTCTGGGCTCCTGGCATTCAGCAATAATACCATTGAGCAGTAATACCTTGTGGTTCTGTTGAGATGAGTTTGCTGTGTTGATAGGTTTGTAAATTTGGCAGTGCCAAAAAACATACTATGGTGGTGGACAAAGCCTGAGCCATTATTCAAAAGAATAGATAGGAAATGTGCAGACCTTCCTTGACAAAACAATGTGGTCTGTTAAACATGCCCTCCCAAGATGACAAATACTGAATCTCCTTAGAATGAAACCAGGAAGACAAGCAGTTGTTGAGATCAATCATTTTTTGCCCATATTGTGGCATCATCATTAGTGTTGGTAATATGCTGCTCAATGTTAGGCTCATAACAGCCCGAGACACATAGTTTGAGAGCTCCATAATGTCTCAGATCATTTATCCCTACATTGACTATGATAGAATCATACTGGTACCAGTGGTTCAATGATTTCAGCACATGCTTGATTTGGTGGCTTCTGGCTGCAGATAAGCAACTAGCCATTATCTTTTCCTTGTTCATCTTGGTTAGAGAAGCATCAGTATGTGTTACAATTGAGTCCCCTATGATGAAAGTCCCAGGAAGTGTGTTTGCTTGCCTTAGGAGCTTAGTATTTGGAAACTCCACTGAGAGTGACAGCACATGTGGTGTTAAGTATTATTTTTTCTGAGTGCCTTTGGGCTTGCTGAGGCATGGCTTTGACAGTGGGTGGCTTAGGTGATCTTTATTGTTTAGGAATAGAGCCTCAGCATACATTAGTCTACATGTGTATTGTGTGCTGTGAGGTTGATGCTGTGTGTGTGATTTTGGCAACTTGATGTGAACTTGTATCCGAGAGTTTAGCCTCAAGTGTCAATCACCATTTGCATACTGCGCCATATTCTTTAAAGATTCTACATACAGTATCTTTGTTGCTCTCCCCTCTAACCTATTTGATAATGTAGTCCATAAACAGTATTAGCAGAGCTGAACCCTGATGCACACCCACTCTTACTGCAAATCCCTCTATGAGAACGACCACTGTTTATAATTGAGACATTTGATCCTTCGTTGTAGTCTAGACTGATTCTACAAGTGTTTCTGGAACTTTAAACCACCACAGGACTGCCTAAATCAACTCTCTTGGTACCGTGTCATATGTTTTCTTCAAGCCTAGGAATGTCCAGTTGGACTCTCTTTTTATCATTAGCTTCCTCTCAATCATCTGTCTCACTGCAAACATTGGGTCTGTTGTGCTACATCTGGATCTTAACTGCTCAAGTCCTGTCTTACTTTCTACTACTCTGTGTATTCATTTATCAGTCACCCTCTCCAGAACTTTCATACAGTGTGACAGGAGTTTGATACCTCTGTGCTGCCCACAGATGTAAATGTCCCCTTTGTTCTTGAATGCTGCTTATTCTACAGTCATCTGGGATATGACTTTCTCTCCATACTGCTGTAAGTACTATCAGGAGTAATTTCTCCCCAACTCATCCAGCATCTTGTGCAGTTCTGCTGTAACTTCATCTGAGCTTGCTGCTTTCTTTGACTTCATTTTCTTGTTGCTATTCTTGCTTCTTCTAGGGTGTTCTCCAATTCTTCTTTCATCATGGTCTGTATCTGTTTCAGTGCAGCTTCTGTTGGGTTTTGTGCATTCAGAAGCTGCTGGAAATGCTCCTTCAGGCTGCCCTTCATGTCCTGTGGACTGGTAAGCAGGTTGTCACTGACATTCCTTATGAAGGGTACCTGACTATCTTGTTTATTTTTCTGTCATCCACTGACTTACTTTCCAGAAGCTTGTAGAGTGCCTCTGGTGCATTTTTCTTTACTAGTGCAACTCCTCTTTTAGACTCTTTGTTAGTCAACTAGTATTCTTTTTTAGCTTGGTCTCAGGGGTGGCTCATGCTATTGGACTGCAGGCCTGCAACCCCAGCTGTAAAAAGAAAAGACAAAATGAAATAGGAAAAAAGGCATCAGTCTACATATCTGCAAGGGGATCAGACTATAACATCTACAGGCTAGATAGCTAATCTCAAAGGAAGTACTTTTGTATTTCAACAGAGCAGGGACTTTGAATTTGTAGTGTGTGGATGTGTGCAATGCCCCAGTTTAATATACCTGGTGGCTAGAGAGAAACTCGGGAAATATACCTGGTGACTAGAGAGAATAACTAAGGCTCAAACCCTGTACCTTGGGTGCAGGTAGCAAGAGCCTGAACTCCCTACCCACCACAACTTGTGAAAACTATTCAGATTGTTTCCTCATATTTTTGTTCTGTTCTGTTCCTCATAAAATCTGTGTTTTTCTAGATTTTGAATTCACTAAATAATGACAGATATTTAAATTTCAGAGTTCATATTTTTCAGAAAGTACATGGTAGCACAAAACCTTTTATTCTAGCAATTTTCTAAGTTTTTAAGGTCAACATTTGAACTCTGTCCCTATTTTTGGGGCTGTATTCTTCCATTATTGGCTTTGTCCAGGTTTTTCGTGCTAAGAGATCGAGAGCTATGGTGATAGCCATTTACGTTTCAGTCTTCCTGTCCTTCAAGAAACAGCTGATTTGGCATAGTAGTATGTTGCTCAGAATGTAGCACACAAGGTCCTGGGTTCAAGACTTGGCAGTGAAATGCATGGTGGTGGTAATGCAGCATTTTATTCTAGTAACTTTTCAAGATTATATAAGCAATGTTTAAAATGTGTCCCTGGTTTTTGGGCTTTTGTCCCCACCAATAAAGTTTGGCTTTTTCTAGATTTCTTCTGCTGCAAAGTTGAGAGATACAGTTGAGTGTTGAGTGGATTTTACAAGGAGCTGAGAGCTTCAGGGGAAGAGGCATTTAGTGTTACTTATGCTAAGTCTGCTTGCATTGTTAATAGCACAACAGGTAGTGTACTTGCTTTTGATGCAAAAGGCTGTAGGTTCTACTCCCAAAGTATGCAAATGCATTAGTAATACTGCACTGTCTTGTATTTTTAAAGGGGGTGGATGCTGCAGTCCTGAGGATGCCCTCTTTGGTGGAGATACCTAGTAACTATGAACCTTTTATCAGTTTGTCTTCCATTCCCTATTGCAATATTACTAGCTTATCATTTTTTTAATGTAACATAGTCAAGTTATTCCTCAAGGGCAACAGGCACTTTATTTGTAGATGAAACAATGAACTATAAAGTTGTTTGCTAGCAGCAACCTCTTCATTAGTTACAGATCTCTTTAATGTGGAATTATTTACATGACTTTTATTTCTGCAGAGATTCTGCATATTTACTGATACTGGTGGATTGTAGAAGTTTGAGCAGACTTTTATGATGAATATTTTCTGAATTGGGCAGTTTTGTCATTATTGGTGCAGGCATTTTGTTTCATTGTTTACTGGAAAAATGTTCAAAACAATAAATTTAAAATGGCCTCTAACAACTGTACTGCATTATACAGGGAATATAATTTAATACAATCAGGAAAGTGTATCAAAGAACACGTGTATGTTTTGCGTGCAAGGGGCCTATGATTTGAAAGTAGCCCATAGTTAATCTTTATCTGCCACTGGCCAGATGTATTTTCTTTGAATGTAGGTTTCAATGATGTTTCAATGTAAGTTTCAAGGGCAGAAAAGTTTTAATGCTAAGTTTATTTTCATTGTTAGACTGCATTGATTTGTTTAGCAGATGTCTATTAGTGTTTGTGCTGTAAAATGTAAAATAAAACTTTTAAATGAAATCCAAATCATTGTAGAAGTAAAGCAGTATGCACATTACAGTGTTTATGGTAAATGGGTCAAAATAGTTAAGTAATGAGACATTGGAATGGCTGCAGGGCAGAAGCCCCATTCGGCCATGATTTTGTGAGGGGGGAAGGGTGTCAAACTCAAACACAGCCACGGCTGAACTATACCTCTCAACTGTCCAGATTTTTGCTTCTTATTTTTGGTTTGTTCCTCATAAATTTTGTGGTTTTCTGGCAAATCATTTAAGTATGAAGTCATTAAATAATGGCAGACATTGAGTTTCAGACTTCATACCCTTTAGAAAAATGCATGCTAAAGCAAAAAATGTTATTCTATCAACTGTCTACATTTATACAAAAGCAATTTTTAGTACTGTTTGCATGTTCCCCCAATATATTTGACCTGGTTCAGATTTCCTGCATTAAGAGGTTGAAAGTTACATGCAAATAAATCACTTTATAGAATTAGATATATCCAGACCTCTCAACTGTCCCTAATTTTGGCTCAAAATGTTGCTCTCGCCTTAATAATCCCTCCGCAAAATGGCAATTTTGGAAGAAAACATGGAGGGTTTATAATTAATAAATAATTATAATGATCAGAGTTATAGATTACTTTTATTTCAGAAATGCATGTAGAGTCTCTTATTTTGTGAGCTGCTCAACTTAACAGTACTAATATTAAAAAGTGTCCTTTCTTTGACAGGTCCTCAGCTGTATTTTGTGGCTATTCTATATTTTTACATCACATTTTTGGTCCATTTTTGATAAAACTGTGGTTTTCTGGCAAATTAGTGGTAAATCATTAAAGATTGAAGTTAGAAAATAATGACAGACATTTGAGTTTCAGATTTCATACCCTTCAGAAAATTAATACTAATTCAAGACCTACTATTCTATTATCTTTCTAAGTTTATAAGAGTAATATTTAAAAATTGTCCTTATTTTTGGGCCTTTGTACCACTTCTGTTTATGGCTTTGTCCAGATTTCTTGCTCTGAGGTTCAGAGGTATGACAATTGTGTTAGGGCCAAACCGTCAGCTAGAGACATTTCAAATTGTGATATACTTGTTGCACCCCACTTTCCCGTGTAGTGCCTCTGGATGTGTCTAACCAAGGCAAGGAGCAATTATGCAGTGTAAGTGTGCAGAGTATCCCCCATCCAAGGCAGACAGAAGTATTACACTGGCTTTTCATCTGTCCTTGATTTTGCAGAATGTTCTGGTTTTCTGTCATATTTTTATACTGTTGATTTATGCTTCTTATTATTCAGAAAATGTATGTTGTTGCAGTGCCCATTGCTCTGTGTTTAAGCAGCAATGCTTTAATGACCATCAGGTAAACTTGTCTGATATTGTAAGATGCAAATAACCTTTAATAAGCATACTGTTAAAAGAATTAACAACACTGAAAGCCTTTTTGTTGTTGCCATGCAGAGAATATTTATATAACTAGATGACGTATAAGCCTTATGTATTGAAATGCATATGACAGTTTTTGTAATAAAGGACAGTATTTTCAGAAGCTCATTACATTTGTTGCAGAGTTGCAGTCATCTTTGCAGGCATTACCCATAAACTAAACAGAATGTCAATCTATCATGTGTGGTCCATAACCCGTGCAGTAATCCTTCAAGCAATTTATCTTGAGGTTGTTTCTTGTTTGCTGTTCATTTTTTACTTTCATCATGTTTTCCCCATGAAACAAGTAGATAGTTGTTGTCAGGCAGCAGGTCTTTTTTGTATAAGAAACATTTTTACAAGTGGGGGTATCACAGAGATTGCTACTTTCAGCATGTTACTTGGTACTTTTATAAGGCTGAATATAAATTATAATTAGAACTGCAGTGTAAGAAGAAGTGGTTTGAGTTGAGTGCTGCTTGTTTTTTATCTTGATTTTGAATGACATTCCAGTAATGTAAAAAGAAATTTATTTTTCATGCCTCACAACCTTTTTGTTTCCATCTAGATATTAAGTAAGCTGTCATGTAACCAATGCATTGAAATATTTTTTTTCTTCTATGCTTCATTTCATCTTCACTGGACTCTCTCATAATGACGGTTTGGCACTCAGAGCAGCATATTTAATTAAAGCCACAGTTTTTGTGGTTTTGATCATAGCTTCACTCCTTTCTAGTTGGCCACATCCCTTCCCATTTGGCCCACCCATTCAGCTGTCTCATGCCGCCTCCCTTTGATTTGAAGTCACCAACCACCACTGCCTTGTCCATCTTTTCTATCTCTCACTTTTTTCTGCACTCCCTCTTTCCTTTGTTGACTTCTTGGACTCCTGCATTCTACCACCAGCTTTTCTTATGTACCTTATTTTCACTCCTGGCTTGACTGCATATGTTCATACTCCTCACACATGCTGCTTTGAGGTGTTGCCATTCTTCTTCTTCTTCAACTCCACCTATTTCCTCTTCTTCCTGAGGTGCTAGTGACCTGAGTAATTCCTTGAACTTTTGTACATTATCTCCAGTGAACTTCAATGTCTTCAGTCCAGTCTCTGTTGACTTTAGAGCTTTCTCTGGCCACTACTTGCTGCTGATTGTGGCAACCAGTGATTTATGCTGTGGGCCGACTGCTTCATTGGAGATGACTTTGCAATCATTTATTCTACCCCAGTGCACTTTCCTTACTAGCAGAAAGTCTACCTGAGTTTCTTGTTGGCCTCTCTTGTATGTGATCTTGTGACTGTCTCTCTTGTTGACCTGTGTGTGTTGGCCAACATCAAGCCATTTGGCAGACAGAAGCCTAGAATAGCCTCTATTTCTTTATTCCTGTTACTCCACCCATGTGAGCCCAGATAGTCCTCATATCTTGTTCTTGCTGTCCTGAGATGTACATTCAGGTTACCTATTATCAGCACTAACTCATGTTGTCCTGCTTTATATAGTTCTGCATCTGCTGCCTAACTGCACTATTTTCCTTACTATCACAATTCTGCTGTGGGGCATAGGCTGAAATTATGAATACTGCCCTATACTTACAGTGGAGTCTGATTGCCACGAGTCTATCAATAATTCTGATGACATCCCTCACTGCCTTCTGAAGACTCTCCCTCACCACAATTCCCAAACCATTTCTAGTCTGTCCTTTTCCTGCGTAGTAGACTCTGCAACCCAAGTTCATTGGCTTTGCAGCACTGCCATGCTGTCTTGTCTCCTGGATACAGATGATATCCAGTCTCCTTACCATCATGTGATCCACTTACAAACTCCATCTCATCAGTGAACTTATATTGAGTGTTGCCACACTGATGGGGGAAGGGATGTGAATTTAATATCTATACCAATAACACTGTTTTACAGCACAAAAAAACACTCCCTTGCCTGATAAAAAGTATATATAGTTAGAAAGCTTGTGAGGAAACTATTACTCTGTTATTTCTGTTTTACTTGGATTGCTTGTCTGTGTACTTAATAAAGGATTTTCTGCTGTAAACAGACTACCTACCCTGCTTGGATTACTTTCAAATACTTAGTAATTTGGTACAATATTTCAAATTATATATTTGTTATTATTTTTTTGACTTAGGAAAAGTTTAAGTTTGCTATTTCTACTAACATTATCTGATCTGATTAGTATACAGTGATTAACCAGATATATCTTCCACACAGAGACGTTTCTTACCCTGTTTTGCTTTACATTAGTTTTTAAAAACTGGAACATTCATTTTTCTCGACTTCAGATGTTAAGTTGTCTATCTCGCCTTCATTCTTGCTGGATGGGTTCGGAGCCGACCTCGGCTCCGACTCGGCCACTCTAAAAGCTCGAGAGTTGGTTCCACTGGCTCGAGGCTCCCCTTATATCCCACAATGCTAGGCGAGAGTTACCTCAGATCTCGTTTGCCGCTACAGCTATCGAGGTGTTGGTTTTCTACTGGTTCTTGGTAAGTGACTTTTCTTGTGAAGTTAGTCTATTAAAACCCCTTTAATTTTAATATTTTTACTTATTTCCCTTAGTTTAGAGGAATTCTTATCCCCTTTCTTAAAAATTCCTGTTTTTTTCCCTCAAGAACTTTAAGTTCTTCCCTTGGGCCTACAGGCCTTTTTTCTTTCCCTAGTGGAGTGTGTGTGTTATTTTTCTTATTTAAAAAACCTAGTTAGTGGTTTATTATAATTTAAACTAGACAGGGTGTAATTAGTGTGTTTGTGACTGTGTGTGTGATTACACCTTTAGATATGTCTAAAGAAGCAAAGGTCTCCGGATTCAAGAGGTGTGATGCGTGCTGTCAGAAAATGTCTCTGACAGACGCTCACACTTCTTGTATCTACTGTCTGGGACCTTTGCACCTGCAGGACTCCTGTGCTGTGTGCCATGGCTTCAGCCCCAGGGTCCTGCAGGAAAGAAAAAATAAGTTAATTTTAAGGGGCTTACTCAAGCCAGAGGATTCCCTTTCTGTATCTACAGGGAAGCCCTCTAAGGCATCTAGGTCTTCGGCTCCGACAACTGAGCCGAGACCTAAGGTTTCTAAACCTCTGTCTACATCGGCTCCGGCTGGAGCCGATGAGTCTCAGTCTACAGTTTCTGTGGTTCCCTCGGCTCCGGCTGGAGCCGAGGTATTAGAAATTCCCGTGTCGGCTCCGACCAGACCTTCGGAGCCGATGACTAGGAAGAGGTCCAGGTCACCATCCCTTGGCTCCGTTCATTCGGCTCCAGGATCTCCCCTGCTGTCTGAACGGAGCCAAAGATCTCACTCCTCTAGGTCATCGAGGCTGTCGGATCATGACCTTCAGAGGGTAGTGAGTCGACTTCTTAAGTCTGAGGCACTGGCCTAGATGCTTCAGATCCCGACTCATCAGTCGATGCCTGCCCCGGTCCATCAATATATTCCTCCTTCGACTCTCTTGAGCTCGGAGCTGGGTCGCGTCGGAACCGAGACTGTGATAGCGTTGGAGCCGATACAATTGTCTTCGGCTCCGTCGTCGGCTCTGATTTCTTCCTTGGAAGAATCTCGGCGCCGGACTTCCCTCGTCGGCTCCGAGGGGGTGAGTGGCATCGGACCCTTGTCCGACCCCCCTCTCCCTCTCGGTGCTTCGGCGCTGGTGAGTTTGGCTCCGACATCGGCCTCGGAGCCATCACTGTCGGTGCCGAGGGAGGTTCTTAGCTTCTCGGAGCGGGGACCTCTGGCTTTGCCTGACAGGGGTGCATTCGAGGTCATGCGGAGTGTGTTAGAGCCTGGCTCTACTCCACAGTCGGCTCCGTCCGCCCCTCCCTCTGGCGTGCCTCAGGTCAAGTCGGCGCACTCCCTCACGCCGCATCGCAGAGAGCCAGCTCCCCAGGAACCCCTGTGGGATTTCATCCTCTTCCGAGGCCTCTCCTGATTTGGCAGAAGAGCCCCCTCGGAAGAGGAAGTGTAAGAGGAAACACATTGACTCACCTGAGTCCATCACGTCTGACACAGATTTAGATGATTCTGAGGGTTCCCCCCGTTCCCCTTCTGAAGATGTCTCATTTGCAGACATTCTAGAGATCCTGAAGCAGAGGGGAAATTGGCCAGCCCTCAACCCTTCGGAGGATGAATCTGTGTATCTTGAGGCATTTGGCTCTCGCCCTTCCACCTCCTGGGTGTCCCCCCCCTTTGACCCCCTCATGCAGGTGGTTGCTAAGAAGGCATGGACAGCTCCTGATTCAGTGGACCCCACTCCCAGGAGACCCTCCAAGTTCATAACGGCACCAGCAGACAAACAGTTCTTAACAAAAGGAGTTTCTGTGGATGCTATGGTGGTAGCTGCTGCCACTAAGAAGGAGCTAGCTGATCCTTCAGTACCTGTCCATCCACCTAACAAGGAATCTAGGTCCATGGACAGGTACGGGAAGCGGATGTTCTCATCAGCGACATTTACCATGCGTTAAGCTGAACTACCTATGCCATTTTACTCGTCTTCAAAGGGACTTGATCAAGGAAGTGAGTGAAATGTTAAAGGACCCTACAGCTGCAGGTTTTCAAGATAAGATGAACACGCAGCTGGCTACCCTTAACTCCATAACCAACTCCTCCATGCGCCTTCTTTCTTACGCGGCTGATGGAGCGAGTAGAGCCGCAGGGACAGGTGTGGCCTTACGTAGGCATGCCTGGATGCGGCTATGCAATTTTGCGGACCCCTTCAAGACGTCTTTCACTAACTCCCCGTTTGATGGATCATCTCTCTTTGGTCCTCAAGTGAAAGAAACCTTGACTAGGTGCGAAACTGATGGCAAGACCCTTTCTGCCGTCGGAGTCCGTTTTTCTACTCCTTCTAGGCCTTACCCCAAAGGCCAGAAAGGTGGAAAGATCTGGTTCCGTAAACAATCTCAAGGGACTTCGCCTGATGCACAGAGTCGTTTCCCTGCCAGAGGCAGAGGCGGGAATAACAATGGTAGACATCGCCCTAGGGGCAGGGGGGGTCCGCAGAACCAGGGCAATCAGGAAGCCTTCTCTGACAAGCCCTTTCAGCATCCCTGAGGTGTTGCCCGACTGCCCACCTTCGGAGGCAGTCGGGGGAAGATTGTCACTGTACCCAGAAGCCTGGCTATCCCTGACTCAAGACAAATGGGTGCAGTCCATCATTTCTGAAGGCTATTCTATCCCCTTTCTTCGCATTCCAAACCAATCAAAAAAATCCCTTCCAGATGTTCCACCCGCTCAAAGGGATCTAGCGGTTTTGGAGATTTCAAAACTGCTTGCAACAAGAGCAATTCAGCCAGTTCCAGCAGACCAGCAAGGATCCGGAATCTACTCAAGGTTCTTTTTAGTTCCAAAGAAAACAGGGGACTGGAGACCAATTTTGGATCTCAGTATCTTGAACAGATCAGTCAAGAAAACAAGATTTCGGATGGTCACGCTGCAATCCATCCTTCCCCTTTTGGGCAAAGGAAACTGGATGTGCTCTATAGACCTTCAGGATGCGTACTATCACATAAAATGAACAGACGCTCCAGAAGATTCCTCCGCTTCAGGCTGGGAACCAGTCATTTTCAGTTCAGGGCCCTGCCCTTTGGTCTCACCACTGCCCCTGGTGTTTACCAAATGCATGGCAGTGGTAGCTTCTCACCTGAGACGACAAGGATTCCAGGTGTTTCCATATTTGGACGACTGGCTCCTCACAGCTCCCACCAAGCATCTCCTTCTGATGGCCAGGGATTACACTTTTCGCATTTGTCAAAAGTTAGGCATTTCAATAAATTGCGAAAAGTCTGTTTTGTCGCCTTGTCGTGCTATTACTTTCATAGGCGCAAATCTAGACACAGTAGACATGTCTGCGAGACTAACACATCAGAGAATAACAGACATTCACAAACTGGTCTCACTCCTTTTCAACAACAACAGAATCAAAGCCAGGTTAGTTCTGAAAGTGTTGGGAATTATGGCGGCGGCCATACCTCTGCTTCCATTAGCCAGATTCCACATGCGGATCCTTCAATGGATGCTCTTTACTCAATGGTCATACCAGCAACTTCCAATGTCTCACACCATTATGATCACGCAAGCGTGCAAAATCATCTCATGTGGTGGATGTCTTCCCCTCAGCTCTTGTTGGGAAGACCCTTTGTTCCACCCCCTCCGGTTGCTACTCTGACAATGGATGCCTCCCTGATCAGGTGGGGGGGCATTATCAGGGCAGGACGGTCCAGGGCACATGGCAACCAAACGAATGCCACTTGCACATAAATGTTCTGGAGATGAGAGCAGTGCTTTTAGCGTTGCAAGCCCTTCAAGACTCTCTTCCCTTGGGAACGATTGCAATCCAGACAGACAATATGTCTGTAGTGTGGTACATCAACAAACAAGGCGGAACCAGGTCATACCCCCTGTGTCGAGAAGCACTCAGAGTGTGGCAATGGGCGATTTCTTCTCAGCGGTTTCTGATAGCAACGCACATCCCCGGGAAGTCCAATCAAATTGCGGACAAGTTGAGCAGAGCTATCCTCATGCCTCACGAGTGGTCTCTGAAAGACTCTGTTGTGAGAGAAATTTTCCTCAAGTGGGGTCAGCCTTGCTGCGATCTTTTTGCTACTCCCCAAAACAGCAAGTGCAGAGAATATTTCACTCTATTCCCTTTACCAGGCCAACCCAGCAGAGACGCTCTAGTCCAAGTTTGGCCCCTTGGACTTCTGTATGCATTTCCTCCCTTCCCACTAATCTCTCAAGTGATACAGAAAGCTATCGCTCAGAAGGCCTCATTGATCCTCATTGCTCCTTACTGGCCTCGACAGGTGTGGTTCCCCTTTCTACATCGATTTCTTTTGGAGCGACCGTGGAATCTGGACCTAGTTCCAGATCTTTTGATCCATCAGTCGGGTCAGTTTCATCGCTCCCTCCCCTCTCTGAACCTCACTGCTTGGTTCCTCCAGTTCCAACCTTAGCCAGGCTTCCTCAATTATCTCACTCCGTTTGAGATATTTTGATAGCTTCCCATAAATCTTCCACTCGGAAGATTTATTTGAGTAAGTGGAAACGCTTCACATATTGGGCTCAAGGAAAGGACATAGATCCTTTCACTGCTTCCATCCAATTAGTCCTTGAATTTCTAGCTGAACTCTTCCATGCAGGTTCATCTCCCTCTACTCTTAAAGTTCAATTGGCAGCTATTTCTAACTTTCATGTGGGTATTTCTGAATCTGCCTTAATGTCCCACAAGCTTTGCAAAGCCTTTTTGAAAGGAGTTTTTCTTCTCAGACCTCCTATAAGAAATCCTCCTTCTCCTTGGGACCTAAATTTAGTACTTGCTTCTTTGATTCTTCCCCCTTTCGAACCTGCAGTCTCCTGTTCTTTAAAATTGCTATCATGGAAGACTGTTTTTCTGGTAGCTATTACTTCAGCTAGAAGAGTTTCAGAGCTTCAAGCACTCAGCTGTCGACCTCCTTATCTATTGTTTCATAAGGACAGAGTATCCTTACGAACTAACCCGTCCTATTTGCCTAAGGTGGTCTCGACGTCAAATCTAAATCAAAGCATTGACCTCCTGTCTTTTTCCAGAATATTCCAATAGGTCTGAACAAAAATTACACTGCCTGGATGTTCATCGTCAATTGAGGTACTACTTGGATAGAACAAAACAATTCAGAAAATCTGATCAGCTGTTTGTCTCCTATGCGGAAAGCAGAAAGGGACTTTCAGTTTCAAAGGTATCATTATCCAGATGGCTAACATCTTTGATTTCCCTTGTATATGAAATTAGACACCAAAACTGCCTAATAAACCTAAGGCCCATTCCACCAGAGCTTTGGCTACTTCTTTAGCCTTCCAAGACAGACTGCCTATTGACACCATTTGTGCAGCGGCTACTTGGGCTACTCCTCACACTTTCATTTCTCAATATAAGTTGGACTTAGCTTCTAGGCATAGAGCTAACTTTGGTTCCACTGTTCTCAGGAGTCTGTTCCGTTAGGCCACCCGGGACAAGGTGCTAGGGACGCGGTCCCATCCAGCAAGAATGAAGGCGAGATAGACAACTTAACATATAGAAGTTATGTTCTTACCATAACGTTCCATGTTAGTTGTCTTCTTCTCGCCTTCTTCTTCGTCCCACCCTCCTTCCCCTGGCCTGGATAGACCTAGAGGAGTTGTGATTGTGACCTCTCTTTCTACCACCTCTTTCTTAGGCATATGCTGTTGTGCATATTTCCTGGTTCAGGATGTAGGTCACCCTTCTTTCTTCCTGTTGTTAGAGGTGGACTCTGTTTAGAGTTATTCTGTTACTATTATAAGCTGGGGTTAGCTTACAAACGAGATCTGAGGTAACTCTCGCCTAGCATTGTGGGATATAAGGGGAGCCTCGAGCCGGTGGAACCAACTCTCGAGCTTTTAGAGTGGCAGTCGGGCCGAGGTCGGCTCCGAACCCATCCAGCAAGAAGAAGGCGAGAAGAAGACAACTAACATGGAACGTTATGGTAAGAACATAACTTCTATTTTCCCACTATCACTGAATAGCACTTATTGTTGTCTACAGTTTTAGAAGGTAGGCTATTTTCACAGTTAAAGTTTCCAAGTTTTATCAACTGGGTAAGATTTGCTTTTGTATTTACTAAGGCAGATCTGATTATGGTGTTAGGATTATTCTTGAAAGAGGTATAATGTACTTTTTAATGTTGTTTAATATATTGGGCTACATTACTGCTTATTAAGTACAAACTGAAAGATGCTCTATCTTCTCAAGGGTAACCTGGTGAAGTCAGACTCCCCATTAACTGTTTTACATTGGAAATCACAGCTGATACAGTTTTTAAAAGTGCACTATTGGTGTTCTTTCTTTTTGGAGATTTCTCCCTTTTCATGTTTGGTCATGGTGATGGTTTATATCAGTTTAGGAGTTGCAGGGAGATGACCCCCCCCCCCCCACACACACACACATAGGGTATGCAGGGGGGACTTGTCCACTGGGGAAAATAGCTCATATTTAATTTTTTCATATAATCTAAATCCCACCCAGTCATGCTTAGAGATTATTTTCCTGCCCAACGTGTAGCTCAGATAGTCATTGTGGAAACAGTACACAGATTTTGTAATTTCTTTGTACCGAGTTGTTTAGAGAACCAGTAAATGTATCATTTGTATATGTCTTAGGATATAGCATTTAGTTATGTTCAACATTATTGTGTTGTTGTTTTGCAAAACGAAGTTCATTTAGTAATATGCTCTCATCTAAGTCAGCAAGGAGTTTTTGATTGTAGTTAACTCTTATTACTACTAATACAGGAACTGTGGCAGAGACCATATAATCAGTTTGTTTTATTATGATGTTACCCCTGTTTGGACAATGAGCACTTTGTTCGAGATCATTGTAAGTAATGAATGCTGATAATATTGGGAGTGTTTGTTGTTAGGATAATATTCCCATACTATGTCTGGGACATCAAAATCACCCTTGATTAGCTATCGCTTCTCACAGTTAGTTGAAGTTACAGTTTTCATACTCTGTAGAGGTGGATGGAGTTCTGTAGCATATCAATGATGCTGAATTCTCATTTTCTGCAGTAATTCTGTTATTTTTTTTTTTCTATTAATTTTGAATTCATTTAGTTTTGTACAAACATTAAGAAGCTATCTCCTTTGCTCTCTGTGTGGCTAAGAAAGGAGGTGAAGTCAGAAAAATGTAATACTGACTTAATTTTTATAAACTTATGTCTTTTTTTTATGCTGTGTGTACCTAAATCCTTAGTACAAAAAGGGAGTTCAAGACCAGCCATCTGTTTTTGTTTATTTATTTATTTTTTTAAATTTACAAAAGCTAACTTTACCTCAGTGTTTACTGGTTCAGTCAATTTTGCTGTGCTTTTCAGATGTACTTTTGCCAGTTCTAAAAATGGTATTATGGGTTAGAAAGCTTCCATTTCAATCCCATACACCACAGAGAGACCGCTGCAAATATTGTACCACAAAACATGTAGACTAGTCATACATCTTAAGCTATGCTAGCAGGCATTGACTCCACTATTTATGGCACCGTTGTTAGCCATGAATTGATGGCAATGATTTCAGATATAAATTCAGGTAACATTTGATGTGAAGGTAAGCTATCACTATTTATTTATTTATTTATTTTGAGGCTAAGAGAGTAAGAGAATAGTGAACAATCTTACCATATCTTTATGCATATCAGTGAGTATTAAGCACTTCAGAGTTTTAAATTCCATGTAAGATATATTCAAGACATTTTTGTTTTGGATTTCATTAATATAATTCTTCTAGCTGCATCTTTAATGTCTATAGGTTAAGGTTATAGAGACCTGTCAGATCTGTATCTGTTTTATGGATGGAAGAGTCATCACCAGAAGAACTTTTGTGGAGTTTCTTATTTTTAGTATATTTGCAACTGATTGTAAAGCTACCATTACTAACCCCCCTGCCAAGCTTTTTGCATTACATAATCACCTTTCACTTTATAAGTTAGCAAATCTTCTTGCAAATGTAAATATATCACCAATGTTTACATGTGGCAGCAGAAATACTGAATGTTGTCAAATTTCTATGTTAGTAACTATCACAGTTTTGAAACGTTTACTGTTTCAAACATCTTGGCATTTCATTTGCAAGTCATCCATTTCCGAATATATGGAAATTATTGTAATTTGTGGCTTTATAAATCGATTGTCTTGCATGAAAAAATGGAATGTACTAAATGGATTATATTGGATAACCAGCATTACTGTATACATATTTTCAGACTGTATATGCTGAAATATACATGTATATGACTTATGGCCTGAACTAGTTAATACACTGCATAAACGTATACTGTATAAAACAGTATATGCATTACTCTTCCGGAATGTTATTGGTTTATCTGAGAGTTATGGCATAAATAAAATGAGTCACACAACACTCTGCTAACTGCAGATGAGTACTTACAGGTTTTTTTTTTTTTTTGTTTTAGATTTTGTAAGCTACTCTGTATTTATAAAACAATGGCAGTTACGGGGCATAGTAGTGGTAAGCCAGAGGCCTAAAATAAAAACTACTGCATCATTAAAATGATGTGAAAATCTAAATGCAGCTTGTTTTTCATCACTAGTTCTGAATCTAATTTAACTGCTGACTGTTTTTGTCTATTTCATTTCTTTCAGCCCTCATATAATTAAACTAAGCATTTTATTGTCATTTATTTGAACTGCTCATCCATAGTTTCATTTTCCCTCATCATTTGTGTTTCAGCAGAGTGTCTTGTACTTTGCAAGATCCTGATTTTTTTTTAATTAACTCCATTATTTTATGATCTTTATTTGCATTGTAAGAAAACTCATTATTTTAATTATACTGCTTTCTCTGTATTATGATTTTTTTTCTCCAAGCTGTAATACTGGTAAATATGTAACACGTAACTTCAGTTGTTTGCTTTTAGTTAACTTTAATGTTAGTCATTCTATTACCACTCCTTTAGAAGGCACCTAATATGAGCCATCTGACCACCCCACACACAAAAAATGTATGTTGTTTTTTTTACATCTGATGATTTATACAAGCCTCGTGCTAGGGGTTTTCAATATCTCTACAAGAATAGTTTCACAAATTCTGCTACTAACATCTTAATCAGAATATTGATGGTTCAGAATATTGTATAATTTACTTCTTCTGGCTACCAACCACATTACATTTTCCAGAGTAAATGTTCTAGATTCTTGAAACCACCTTATTTTTCATATTCAGGGATGGATAATGAAATCTCTTATATTACATAGTTGAATTATATTTCCTATACTTTTCTAGAAAAAGTTTCATATTATAGTATTAGAATATTAAATCATGTACAATGCCACAAGTAGATAGTACTATTGCACAAAAATTCCTAAAGTACTGCTATTATACAGTGTTTATTAAAAATGTCTGGTTTATTCTTAAGTCACTTTAAGATTATTTTTTTGTAAGTAAACATATCTTCCTGGTAGCCTGGTCTGGTCTGGTCATACTGTTCAATAGTCTAGTAAACTGGTGTAACAGTTCTGTCCCTAAAGCATTGACATTGTCATAACTTCACTTCAACACTAATGTTACTAAATTAATGTTATCTGTTTATGCTGTGCATTTTATCAACTTCTATCAATTGTGCAAAGTGCAGTAACTTGAACCAGTGATTCTACAGGAAATCAGCTGTCAGAAACTCTGTGCATATAAATAATGCTTAGTTTTACATAGATTCATGTGTTCATAGGTTCATAGAAATATATTAGGCTAACAATCCACCAGGGCCTTTATAAGCCTAGCCATGTAACCTAACCCAATTGTGTCCCTATGTAACACTGACATCTATTTGGTAGGGTATGTTAGTTAGGAGGTTGCTAAAGGTTTGGTGGGCTGTATGTTAGATATGGAATATTTACTGCTGACCTCTGTCTATCGGAGACATGGGGGTCAGACCACGGGTGAATTTTAGATTTCCCATCTAATGGTCAAGGTTAAATTTGAATCACATGGATGTGGAGCCTACTCTAGAGCATGGAGATCCTTTGAGGCACATATCTCTCTTGTGAGCATGTTCCGTTTATGTTTCAAGCAAAGTTTAAATCCTTGGATTTAGTGTTTCTAGTGCTTTTCATTTGGCTGGCTCTGAGGATGCCTTATATGCTAGCAATAGAGTACCTCTCAGTAACCTATAGGAAACTGAGTATAGAGATAGGGCTTTAAGGTTATTTGTAATGGACAATTTGTTAATAACCTGAATTATCTTGGTGAGGAATCGCTGTGGGCATTCTAACTGTTTCATATGTCTGGTCAGGTACATGCTGAAGAGGGCATTGTACTTAATGATGGGACTGATAAGGACTTAGTAATGTGGTGTTATAACTTCCTTGGATCTGGATGTCATACCATCATTTATAAGTTGACAGACAGAGAATGTTTGTCTTACTACCTTGGCTATGCATTGGTCAAATGCAAGATTATTGTCTACAAATGTTCCTGGATCCCTAATCACTGGGTCAACTCTGAGGGGTGTCTTGTCAACAGAGTAATTAACTTTGATGGCCTTTTTCACAAAAGGCACTATACTACACTTCTTAGCATTGGCACTAGTCATTTGTTAGTTGCAGGATGCTAGTGTCATGGGGAAAAATCTATGAGAGCTCCCAATCTGCAGTCATCGGTAAAACTGGAGAGCCAGAGGCCCTTGACAATAGATTGCCTTGATCTCCAAGAAGAAGGTACCAAACAGGACACTGGGCCCTGAGGTACTCTGCTGGTGAGCAGTCTCTTGGTGGATTCCGTCTCACCAATCCTAACTTCTTGGATCCTAGTTATGAGCCATCTTGCAATCCAGCAAGATATGCAGGGATTTATGCCTAGTTCTGTAAGTTTGTCAACAATTCCTAAGTGAGGTATTATATCAAACACCTTAGGCAGCCTTATGCCTAGTTCTGTAAGTTTGTCAACAATTCTTAAGTGAGGTATTATATCAAACACCTTAGGCAGCACTAGGTAGGTGGTATGCACCATTTCCCTCACCTATTGCTTGTGACCCTC
Organism: Protopterus annectens; assembly: GCF_019279795.1. Classification (NCBI taxonomy): domain Eukaryota; kingdom Metazoa; phylum Chordata; order Ceratodontiformes; family Protopteridae; genus Protopterus; species Protopterus annectens. The sequence continues at coordinate 1,568,445,587 of NC_056725.1, forward strand.
TCAAATAAGTCTACCAGTTTAAGTAAGCATGGCCTTCCTTTGACAAAGTGAAACTGGGATGGGTACAGTGTCTATCGGTTACCAATGTGTTTGGTGATCATTTCCATAGTGATCTGTTCCATGGCTTTGCAAATTTCACTAGTCAGACTAATACGTCTCTAGTTTCTGGAGTCAGTTTATTGTCCACCCTTATAAACAGGAATAACCGCTGCAGTCCTCCATTGATGTAGCTTGATTTGAGGCCGTAGTTGAAATGTGATTCAAGTAGCCCTGATGGGTCATGTTTCAAGTATTTAGGAGGCAACCCAGGATATTGCTCATCAAGGCTGTGTTTTTGGCTTTAGCAAGTGTCACCATGACTTGCTCCATACTAATAGCTGGGGATGTCATGCTAGTAGGGATTTCACAGGGGGGAGTGAGGTAGAGAGTTGGGGGGGTGAAGTTGGAGCTGAATTTGTTAGGCAGCAGATTCACTATATCACTCTGCTCAATGAACACAGTACCATTATTAGCCAGTTCAGCACACTGCTGTGTTTTACATTTAAGGTTTCAGACGTCCCTATAAAAGGCCTTGTGATTGGTTTTAGACTGAGAAGCTGTTTTGAGCTCATCATTGTCCTTGTTGCATTAAATTTGTTCTCTTAGTTTCCTGATTAGTTTATTTAGTGGGCTCTTGTCATTAGGAGAGTTGCTTTTTCTGATTTTGGCCATGACTTTTTTCTTTTGTTATATACCCTGTTAATGTAAATATTCCAACAGTATGGTTTATTTTTGGGGTTTAGTTTGAGCTTACTTCCAGTAAGTATAGCAGCCTCTATGCAGCCATTTACATGGCTGTACAGAGTTTCTTTGAACAATTTGCATAGGTTGCTGTGACTTGGGGTTCAGAGGGACATTGAATTTTGACAGTCACTTAATAGGATGTAGTTTGCTTTAGCCTAGTTCCTAACTGTTTCATGGTTTGCTGGGTTTTTCATATTAATTTTTATTTTGAAGGAGATAGCTTTGTGATCCAACTTCACTAGTGAGGATGTGACATGGTGGTGGCAGGGTGTAGCTCTCTCCCATATTGGTGAGTACCAGGCTCAGTATGTTTGAACCTCTGGGTGGAATGTGCACTGTCTGGTTAAGTGTATTTTTGTCAATAAAGTCCAGGAAACATTGGAGGCAGTTTCCCAGTCTATAGAGGGGAAGTTGAAGTCTCCCATGAATAGGGTATTTGGCTGGATGGTGAGTGCCTGCAGGAGGTCTAGGTATGTGTTAGTGGATTCTTGGGCTATAGATAGTGACTTATAGCTTGCTAGGATATTGTAATGGATTCATCTATGATGATTTGCATGTGTATGAACCCCAAAACATTAGGCTGTTTAACCAACCTACAGGTATATGTGCTGCTAATGTAGATCGAGACACCACCACCTTTAGTCCCTGTCTGTGCAGCAGATGGTCTAAATGTATGGAGGGCACTGAAGCCTTGTACTGTTGGATAATATTCTATGGCTGTAAAACATGCCTTGTTAATGGCACAAATATAGATATTCTACATGGTGAGGTGAATTTGTAGGGTGTAGAGTTTCTTGTAAAGGATTCTATCATTGAGCAGTAACACCTTTTGTTTCCTTTTGGTTTTACTTGCTAAGGTGGTAGCTTTATCATTTTGGTATTGCCTAAAAAATGCTCTAAGGGGGTGAATAAAGTTTCCAAAAGCTCAAGGGGAACAGCTGCAGACCATTCTTGGCAAAGCAGCATTGTCTGGTAACCTTGCCCTCCTATGCTAACAAATATTGAATCCTCCTGGATTGACACCAGAATCAAAGCCAATTGTTAAAGTCAATCATTTTTGTTCAAACTGTGGCATCATCCTTGGTGGATGTATAATGCTGTTCAGTGCAAGGAATCTACCTGTCTGAGATACATATTCAGAGAGACCCCAAATGTCTCTCTTGATATAGTCCAGTGAGGTATGGCTCAGGTCATTGACAGTAACATGGACTATGATAGATTCATACTGGTCACTCTGGTATTTTGACTTCAGTGCATGTGTAACATGAGAGAACCTGGCTTCAGATAAGCAATTACCCATTTTCTTCTCCTTATTCAGTCTAGTGAGTGTGGAATCTTTGTCTCATACAATAGAGTACGTTATGACAAGAGTCCTGGGTAAAGTGTTTGCTTGATTTATGGCCTTCATTTTTGGGGGTTCCATTGGGTCTAGGTATATGTGTGGTGGCTGGTGTTGCATTTGGTGTTTGTTTTAAAGATTAGTGAGGATAGATGTTGCTGTTTGTGGGTTTAGAAGGTCTTTGTGGTTTAGAAAGATTGATTTTTAGTGTCACAGCATAACACGGTGTGTGTGTGTGTGTGTGTGTGTGTGTGTGTGTGTGTGTGTGTGTGTGTGTGTGTGTGTGTGTGTGTGTGTGTGTGTAGTGGGCACTGTGGGTGGTGGATGCAGTGAACATGTTCTTGACAACTTTATTTGTAAGCAAGAGTTTTCCTTCCAGGAAAATTGTGTATGTACATCTCTCATATACTGTTAGTTTCTTTAAGTATTCAGAGGTTATCTTTGAACATGAGACAATTGCCACATTGTCTCAGGATGCCGATATATACCAAACTGACATTTGTAAATTCCATACCCATGTAAACATCATGCTGTTTATCACTGCTAGATAATGCACATGTTTTGTACTATGTCAGCTGTAAATTTTCTAGATAATGCTTTACAGTTACCCAAATACTTCTGGCAAATATTATTTATTCAATACTATACTTACGCATCAACTAATCTCCATGTTATATATGTACACATACATGTATATTAAATATATCTATATCTATTATCCTATACACCTATATCTATCTATATTTGTTTATTTAGTTATCTATCTATCTATCTATCTATCTATCTATCTATCTATCTATCTATCTATCTATCTATCTATCTATCTATCTAGCTAATCTATCTACCTATTTCTTTATTTATTTATTTATTTATTTTTATTTCTTGGTGACAGTATGACCTTGGCAGTAAGGTGGAGATTATTTCCTTAGTACGTCAGCACTGCATGTCACAGACAAGCACTATTTTATTTTTAATATACTTTTATAGTCTATTTTATTATCATTTACTAGTTTCTTATAATAATAAGACTCCTTTGATTCTTTTATCTGTGGAAATATGTTATCACCCTAGTTGGTTATGTTTTGTCCTTTTCCATGTAGACTCACTATTTGTTACTGATGAAAAAACAGGTATCTATACCATTAACATGGAGTTCACTAAAATTAGCAAACCATACTGTGTGTTTCTGCTGCTTTCTGCTCAACTGTTGTTATTATCTGATTTTTAGAAGTCAACATAAAATGCTCATTCTTATTTTACATCTTAGAGATGCTGTTTCCATGTCAGCACTTGATTCACGTACATGGCAGTCACTGAACATATATTTTATTTGTTTATTTATTTCTTTATTTACATTGGTTTAATAGGAAAGTCTGACTGGGCCAAAATCCCATTTTCAGTGGAGGCCCGGGGAGAAAACCTCCACAGAAATACAAGCAATATACAATAATTAGATAGTACAGCAGTATACATACAATATGATGCAGAATACATATATTCTTGTTAGTCTATACAAAGTAGTATTCAATACAGTTTTCTAGTAGATACAGGTTCAAAAAGAAAAACACAAGCATTTCAGTGAAAATCACTGTAAGAAAAAATGAAGTTAATAGTGTGTACATATTAAATAATAGTTATGACCAATAGAGATTTCCTTTATATATATATATATTTATTTTTGAGTAGTAATAAACACTGAGGAGAGAGAGAAAATGAGACAAAGAGTATTCAGTGTGTTGGCAGAGTTATAGATATTTTGTCAGTCAGGTTTGGCACAGGAGCAATGCCAGTTTTTCTGTTCTACTTTAATCCAGTTATTCTATCAAGAACATCCCTGCTAATTCTGTGGTGATTTTCAATTTTTTTCATTTCTCCAAGTCTTTTGGGTTTCTAATACCATGATGGGAATGGACCCCATTACTAAGTCCAAGTATTATTAAAGTTCATGAAATCGGTATTGTTTCAATCTTTCATATTAGCCAGACGTGCTCTTTGCAGTACCCGCAATGTGCCCAGTAATGATTCTTTCTGCAATTCGTACGGAGTCGCATTTATTGGTAACATATCGAAGTATGATTATAAATTCTTTATTATAAGATGCCATTGCTCCTACTACTCCTGAAACTGTCTGACTATCCTTCTTCCACATTGCCCTCACTTTTGCCTGCAAACTCTGGTATTTTATGACGTTATGTCTCTCTGTACATAAGACACTGTAGTCACAGGGTGTAGCAACTTCAATAATCAATGCTACTTTTGTCTTCTTTTCATGAACTTCTATATCTAGTGTTCTCACATCTATTTTTGGACTGTTGGTAATGGGTGATCCCATGTGATGTAGATGTCATCATTTTCTATGATGCTCTGTGGTTCGTGTTTCCAGAGTTTTTCAGCTACTTCAGTTCGATAATGTGTACATAATCTCCAATGCAACAGTCTTGACACATTATTATGCCTTTCAGTATACAGTCCTTCTGCCATTAGTATATCACAACCAACAATATGTTACTGTTTCCAGTTCTGTTTTACAAAACCTACATTTGTTAATTTCTCCCACATGTTCAATGAACTTTGTAAACCATATGTGTATAGTCCACAATCTTGGGCAGACAATATTAGCCTTTCATCTTTTGGTTTAAATTCACCACTCTTTAACCATTCCTGCATTTACTCCTGATCAACATGAGGTTTTCCAAGAATTTTCTATATTTGAAACTATATTTCTGCATTTTCCACATTTCATGCCTTCTCATCTGATCCCTCTACTTATGTTCTTTCTTTTGTTTTTTGACACATTCAGTTGCTGCCTGATTTTGATCTACTTCTGGTTTGATTTCCATTCCAGCTTGATACTATTATTCTTCTGCTAAACTAAGCATGGAAACCATCTTAGACTTATTCTCCTCATGTTTCAAAACTTTCATTATGTTTGGGTCTTGTGAGGTCATCAGATATGTATGCAGTCCCACAAGTGTACTTCTCTACATGTAATCAATTTCAAGGAGACACATACCTCCTTCAGAACAGGGAATATATAATCTTGGTATGCACTGATTTTTATAAATCATTTGATGAGCATGAAGCATTCTTCTTGTTTTTCTGTCCAACCTATCCAAACCTTTTGGGGTCAGTCCGTCATTCCAAAACTGTAAGTTTGGACAGGAAGAGCAAATTGCTTTATAGCTTGGACTTTCTTCCTAGATGTCAATGCTGTTTTCAGTATTAAGTCTTCTAAAACATTCTTTACTAAATTTTATTTGCATTTGTTCATGTTTTATTGTTGATCATTCATCAGTTCTCAAATACTTATACAGTTCCTCTTGCTCTAGTTTTTATATATCATATTTCTGCCCCAAAGTGATGTTTTCTTGGTGCTCCAGCCTTCCTGCTTTAAAGGTGCTTTTGCACACTTATCACGACTGTGTTGTTCCTTATACGGTGGATCATGTCCTTTAAGGTAAAACTAAAACTACATTGAAATAACAGGCAGCCCTGGCTGGTGCTGAGATTAAGTGGGAAGGCATGAAAAAAGCACAGTTGTCCATCATCATGTATTATAAGCTCCAGTTCCAGTTTCTAAAAGCCAACAGAAATCCTGTAATGTCTAAAGTAGCAAGAAGAAAGGCCCCTCTCATACTGACCAAGTCATTGTTTCAAGCAGGGTCACCACTGCTTGGAGGCCATTCTTTTTATGAGCTTCCATCAAGATGCAATGGGTACATTGACAGGATGTGAAGGACTATGGTCTTTTGTAATACGAGATTGTTCCCTGCCTAACAGTAAGCCCCAGAAAGGTTACAAGATGTGGCCTAAAACTTCACACTGTATTTTTGCATCTGAATTAATAACTGAATTAGCCACTAAGAGCCTGCCAGATGAGGACCAATTCCAGTCTTGATGATGAGGTAGATATTGTCCAATAGTTACTGAAAGGACCAAGTTTCACCCTTTGCTATCCCATTCTAAAAAGCGAGTAGCAAGGGGCCATATCCCTTCTAAAGGAATTAAGATCATTTACAACAGGGGGGTTTGCATGAGTTAGTGTCTGAACAATACTGCTAACCTCTTCCAATAAATTTCAGGCAACAAAGCAATTTAGACTCATATGTGTACATTATGCAACTTCTAGCAAAACTGAAAAGATGTAAGGGGCATACAGATATAGTTAGAAGACTGTTTAAGTCTTCAGCTAAAGATCTCAGGTGAAACAATTTATTCCCAGTGCCTTCCTGAATCAGGCAGACAGTAAAATAATTTCAATGGTCAGTGTTCTGTAAAAAAAAGTTCAACGCCTCAAGAGGCCTTCAAGGAACTTGTCACCAGTATAAACCTGATCAAGAATCTTAGTAGTAACCAGATCATCCAACCTATTAAATTAAATAAGTGACACAGACTTCCTAATGTTTAGTAGAATATTATTCCACCAACCTGGAATCCTTCTAAAAAAGATTTATACCATCCAGCAGTCTTGTCAAGTTTAAAATCAATCATTATATATTTTTTTATTTCTGATGTTAAATGAATGACACACCCTATTAATCAAATGTCTTAACCCATATTTAACAGTAATGATGAGGAATGTAGTCTTTCTGTATAACTAAGACTCACACTTGAATTGGTTCTAACCTAGTTAGTCATTTATTTTTAAATCCACAAATAGATCCACAGTATTCAATTATAAGGCTAACAAAAGTTTTATACAGAGGTAATAATACCATCTTTTCCCAACTATCAAAAGACCTAAAATACTACATATTTCACACTTACACTATCTAGTAATGCTAAACAAATGTGGCTCAAAACATAAAGTTGCATCAATCATTACCCCTAAATCCTTGATTGCTTTCACCACATTGATCCTCACGTTATCTGAACATAAGGATATAAAAGATTAATTGTTCCTAAATGCACTACACTTGTCTTATTTATATTAAATTGTATACCATTAGATGGTAGTCATTTTTGTAAATTATCCAACTAGCTTTGTAACACAAATTGATCTGATATAACACAAATGGCAAAACCAACATTAACATCATCATCGTATTTACTTAACCATATCCAACCAGCTTTAGGAAAACCAGACATAAATATGCCAAATAAAATAGGCCCCAACACCGAACCCTGTGGTATACCCAATATATTCTCCTTCTTATCAGATAGTCGATACCCTACCTTAATCCTACACGTCTGCCCTAATAACCAATTTTGTATCTGGAAACCATATAACTATTAAGGCCAGAATCATATAGCAATGAAATAACCCTACCATGTGGCATATTATCAAATGCTTTCACCACACCCAAACATAGCAAATCCACAGACAAACAATTATCCAACTTCTCCCATAACTTACAATAGAAAAGTAATAGATTTAAAAGACAAGCTCTGCCTGCCATAAAAGCATGCAGGATAACATCCCTGCTATCAGAATTCATATAATATATTCAGAAATACTATTTTTTCAATGTACTTGCCCTATATAATAGAAAGACAAATAAGTTTATAATTATCAATAGCAGTTGAATCACCACCCTTCAGTACTAGAACTACAAAAGCTTATTTCCAAATGTGTAACACCTATCCAAACTGTAATGATTTTTTAAATTAAAAACATAAGCAAGGAGCAATTGAATTTGTTACTGCAAACAAAAAATCTCCACTTATACCATCAGGACCAGCAGCAGACCTAACATTTATCAACCTAACCTGTTTGGATCTAATGAAAAAATGGGTGGGCACACATTATCTATCACATTAGTATAATTACCCATAGCCTGCAAAGCATCATTACCACTTAAACAGGATAAGAACATATTAGCCAAGATACTAGAGCTAGTTACTACATTGCCTGCATCTCTAATAGCCATACCTATCATGCAGTCACTCTTATATGTTTTAAGATAATTATAATATGAACTCTTATTAACCATTATATTTCTAGCTAAATTCTATTCATAAGTCTGTCTTCATGTTTCAGACAATACTCATATGGACTTAAAAGAAACCCTTAACATATATAATAGACTAACAGATAAAACATCCCGGCATTTCAGGCAATATACAGGAAAAAAAAAAACATTGTAGCTCAGTAGAGGTCTCCAGGCATTTCCTATCACAGTCATTTGAATGCGATGATACAAATTTAGGAAATCATTAAGGGATGTCAGATGGAATTATGAACATGTATTTGGAAATTAGCTTTTGTGGTTCCACTGCCAAAGCGTGGTGTTTCAACTATTATTGATAACTATAAATCTGTTAGTCTTACTTGTATATTGGGCAAGTTTTTTTGAAAATATTATTTCTGAATATATTATTGAGATGTTCTTGATAGTAGGGATGTTACCAGCCTGCTTTTATGGCAGGCAGGTATTGTCTTTCAAATCTGTTATCTTTCTGTTGTAGTCGTTATTATCTCCCAGGTACTACTGGACCAGCCAAGTAGATACTATTCACTCCTCCCTGCAAAAGTCCATCCAAGTTATATACCAAACCAGCTTTATTTATTTATGTATTTATTTTGGTGAGGAGTCATCTCTTGGTAAACTGAATTGTGCATATGGCTATTATGTTGCCAATCAAGTCAATAGCCTTAGCAGACATCCTCTCATGTTGGTGTTTGCATGAGAATCACCACTGTCAATGTCACTGAATATAGTTTGGCAAAGTGGTAATTACCTGTAATCTATTAATCCTAGTGCTAATGTTATTGCATGATACACTGTACTGTCTTATTAAAAAGTAAGCCACTGTTAAACAGAAATGGCAAGAACTTATTGATTACACATTGAAATAATGTAATGGGATTGATAATAAGACCCTGACAGACTGAGTGGCTGAATGCAGGGAATGGAAAATGTAAGTTTCATAAGAGAGAAAGAGAGAGAGGGTGCTTGTGTGTGTGTGTGTGTGTGTGTGTGTGTGTGTGTGTGTGTGTGTGTGTGTGTGTGAGAGAGAGAGAGAGAGAGAGAGAGTGTGTGTGTTTGGATAATTCTGTAAATATGAGTGATATTATTTCAGCATGCTTCCATTAATCACACATTACGCATTTACTTGTATGCAGTGGATATAACATGAGAGCTGGAAGTGAAGTGTAATTCTTTCACAAATACTGTTTTCTTCTCAAATTCTAGAAATACAAACAAAAAAATTAAGAAGAATTCTTCCCCAGAATGCTGAGTAGCAAACATGAATATCTGCAGGCCTTAAATCCATTCCTTGTCCCTGATATAAATTCATTAGTTTAGTAATACCAAACCCATTACTAGGGTGAATGACAATTTGTCACTTATTCAACTAATAATACCAAAATTACATCACACATGACCAAAGTTATCTGTTGATGACTAGTAAGGACATTCTGTATTATACTGCAGCACCTGTGGATGAGTAGTAAGCCCATTCTGTATTATACTGCAGCACCTGTGGATGAGTAGTAATCCCATTCTGCATTATACTGCAGCACCTGTGGATAAGTAGTAAGCCCATTCTGTATTATATTGCAGTACCTGTGGATGAGTAGTAAGCCCATTCTGTATTATACTGCAGCACCTGTGGATAAGTAGTAAGCCCATTCTGTATTATACTGCAGCACCTGTGGATGAGTAGTAAGCCCATTCTGTATTATACTGCAGCACCTGTGGATGAGTAGTAAGCCCATTCTGTATTATACTGCAGCACCTGTGGATGAGTAGTAAGCCCATTCTGTATTATAGTGCAGAACCTGTGGATGAGTAGTAAGCCCATTCTGTATTATACTGCAGCACCTGTGGATAAGTAGTAAGCCCATTCTGTATTATATTGCAGTACCTGTGGATGAGTAGTAAGCCCATTCTTTGAGATGAATTTAAATCATTTTTATTAGAATCCTTTGCAGCAGGTCTGATTCATTTACCTTCTATGTGATATCATCAATATGGAAAGAACCATTGTCATGATAGCTTAAGAATCAGAGAGGAGCTACTGTGTCATGATAAGTGTCTCTTTATTTTCTATTTATCCTAGATTTGCTCACAGTATATTGATTAGTATGTATAAATGTATGATCATGTCTGCATCTTAA